>NW_027105456.1:771533-775067 GCF_000696795.3 Halyomorpha halys | reverse complement strand
TACCCTCTGTTATCTATATGTCTTTTTCCATTACTTTAGATCTGTTGCCGACGGGGTTTTTGCCTAGGTCCGGTGGTATAATTGGTTTTTATGCCGACAAAAGAAATTATTTTAAGTTAAAAAACCCCAGCTGGTACCTCTCATACATATCAATATATATATCATATCGTATATTACCTTGGTTCATAATTTTCTTTTCCTTTCGTATTTATTTCGCACCTTACGACCCGAACGATGGTCTAGTTTAGTAATAATATTCTATTTATTCCTGGAAGAGTCCCTTTTGAATAATACAGAGAAATCGACAGATACAAAGAAATATAAATAGACATTATAAAAAATAATTATAAGCTACTTTCTCACTTTTATCAGTGAAACAATAAATAAATGAATAAATAAAAAAGAGAAAAGGAAATCGATGTAAAAATATTTAAGAATGATATAATAGTTTACATACATATTTACAATTTTATGGGGTCTGAATGGATAAGAAGTTATTGAACAGACGGGATTTAAAGGTAGGGAGGGTATTGGAGCGACAAATGTTGGAAGGGATAGAGTTCCATAAGGATAAGGGTCGGATAATGAACGATCTATTGAAAGCAGCGGTTCGGTGGGCCCTTGTGTATAAATCTGAAGACCGTGAACGGGTATTGCGGGAACGAATAGAGGATTTGAATTGAAGGAGCTTGGAGATGTATGAAGGACGCCGGTATTGGATGACTTGGAAAATGAAGGATCCTAGGAAATACGACGGTAGGCAGGATAAAGCCACTTCAACTCTGCAAAAAAACGGGAAACAAAGTTTACCTCTAGATAGTGAAATATTTTTCCTCAGTAGAATCTATGACTATTTGTGGTATTTATTGTGAACTAAAAAATATGTGTGTTCACATTTGACCAGGTAGATATGTTTAAGTGTTTTGGTCCTCCGGTAACTAGAAAAAATGGAAGAAATAAAAGCGAGGTTAAAGGTGGGAAATTCTTGTTATTTTTCAATGTAAAGATTGTTTAGCTCGCGCCTTCTATCCAAAAAATTAAAACTGTTTTATTATTTAATAATTTATTTATTATTATTTACAACTGTATACAACAAGTAAATTGCTGTAGGTGACATAGTGACATGATACAACAATGTGGAGAATCTACCCACTGATAGAACTCCAATAACATTTCTAGAGGAGAAGATCTCGAGGCAATCTTCTTTTCAAACGCCTAGGAGGATTATTAGGTAATGAAAGAGAAGCCAGATTTGAAACAAGTGGATTTGGGTGGTTGAGAAGTTTATCATGGAAATAATGGTATCTGGTTCTGCCCAAATCGGCAACATATGGAACATTGAGGTTCTGATGGATGACGTGATTTGTGACAAAGTATGGAGTATTAAGATTTTTACGAAGGATTTTGGACTGTAAGGATTAGATTCGGGTGGAATTTGATAGTTTAGTGGAGCCGTAAAGCTCAACTCCAACAGAAAAATTAAATCCTATAATTTATAAAACTATGATCATTCCCACTGTTTTGATGGTATATAACAGCACTTTCAAGTTTTTGAAAATAAAGTACCACGTTAAATATTCAGACCGAAATAGGATGAATAAACGGGAAAATTTAGAAGGTTACACAACGCTGAATTGAGGACCTGCACCTGGAAAATATAATTCAGGTTATAACATTGCGGAGTATAAGATGGGCGTGTAAGGTTGTAGGGCTTAGTAACGAGCGGATCCCTAAAATGTTAATAAATACTGAACCGACGGGTAAAAGTCCGAGTAGTAGACCAAAACGTAGATAGGAGAATTGCTTTAAAACATATTTAGTAGATTTGTGTATGGAGTGGCGTCAAAAGGAAAGATGTATGTAGAGAACGATTGGTTGTATCAGTATTAAACCATAGGATTCACAATGCCTTTATTATTATTATTATCTATTCCGCACCAGAAAATTCGATGTATTGATACATTTTTTTATCAAATAGCATGTGTATACTTTTAACTGGATTATAAAGGCTGGGTCTATTTTTGTCAACTTGAGCTCAGAAGCAGGCCAACCGGTTCTTATCTTTCCTTTCAACCAATTTATTTAAATAGTATAATTTAATTTCGGAATTCCAGTGATTTCTCCTTCAGAAAGGAATCTCTGCGTCCATTCATAATATCTTTGATAGTGCTTCTTAACAGAACTTCGACATTAGTGGATTATTTTCTATTTAACATTGCACATATATACATTTATAAAGACTTTATCAATTAACATGTAACAAGTAGTGATTCAATTATGAAGTAATCGATAAAATGTTTAAAGTGAAAGTTGATTTTACAGCTAATGAATTTCTTGCAGTAATCTAGTATTATTTCCATTTTTTCTCTCGATATTTACGTTTTATATCATTCTATCTGTCTTTTTTTTGTTACTTTGTCTAATAAAACAGTGCTGTTCGAAGGTAATATTCGATACCAGTCTAACGCCCCTTTGGAACTCACAAGTGTAGAAGCGAGAGACCGGATCTATACTTTAGCCAGTTACCACAAAATTCAAAATACCTGCAAATGCTTAGTAAACAAAATTTTAATTTTTTTTTTTACAATAAAAATAAATCTCGGGGCCCAAATATTTGTTATACCATTTACAATACTTATTTTAATTATAATGGCAGGCATAAAAGGACAGAAATGAAACCCCGCAGATAATACTTCAGGTTGCAGATTAAAAAAAATATTTATCAGAATTAATTAAATATTATAATAATTAATGTTGTATAAATATTGTATAAATTAATTTTAGAAAAGCATCTCGATACACCAGTTCAGCCTGTTACAGAAGTTCAAGCCTGTCATATCTTATACCTTTTTCTCTATTTTTTTACATTTTTCTCTTGCTCATACGTAAGTTATACTCTGAAAATATATGTTTGATGGAAGGACCATGTTGATTTCAAAACTATATAAAAATTTAAAAAACAACTATCCTGTTCCGGGAATTTTCAGGCCTATACAACATTTCCTGTCCTCCCCAAAATAATAAAAAAAAAAAAAAGAGATATTGACCAACTATGTATTTATATATTATATATTTTATAATTAAGTAATTTTCGAACTGTATTTTGGTAGTAAAGCCTTCTCTTTCTATAGTTACAGTTAAAACATTGACGGATGGAATACTAAGATTTCTTTCTTTTGTAATTAACAACGTCAGAACAGGTTTAACCTATAAAATATCTCTCTAATCATTTAGATATAATGAAAATAAATATGATGGAAAATTCTCCTATAGTAGTTCCCTTACACATCCATCGCTCCTAATTCTCCTATAGTCAGTTCCCCTATATAACCATCGCTCCTAATTCTCCTATAGTTAGTTTCCCTTCCACAACTATCGCTCCTAAATCTCCTACAGCTAGTTTCCCTAAACATCCATGGCACCTAATTCTCCTATAGTTAGTTCTCCTACACATTCATCGCTCCTAATTCTCCTATAGTAGTTCCCTTACACATCCATCGCTCCTAATTCTCCTATAGTCAGTTCCCCTATATA
>NW_027105456.1:767368-771047 GCF_000696795.3 Halyomorpha halys | reverse complement strand
TCCTATAGTCAGTTCCCCTATATAACCATCGCTCCTAATTCTCTTATAGTAGTTCTCTTACACATCCATCGCTCCTAATTCTCCTATAGTCAGTTTCCCTATATAACCATCACTCCTAATTCTCCTATAGTCAGTTCCCTTACACATCCATCACTTCTAATTCTCCTATAGTCAGTTCTCCTATATCACTATCGCTCCTAATTCTTCTATAGTCAGTTCCCCTACACATCCATCACTCCTAATTCTCCTATAGTCAGTTCCCCTACACAACCATCGCTCCAAATTCTCCTATAGTTAGTTCCTCTACACACCCATCGCTTGTAATCCTTATTCATGCATACGTTTTTCAAATATATGTGTCCTTTCCACCACAACGATACTCCAAGAAGACCCGAATCATAAAAGTCATTGGGCACTTGCTAGCAGTTGCTAAGCTGAAGTTGAATGCGGAAAATTGGCAATGGTAATAGGATCCAACCATCTCCTTAAAATTTTCCCTCCTGTCCTGACTCTGTTCCTATATAATAATCCTGTAAAATTCGATTCAGTAAAACACTTAGAAATAACATTTGATCAAACACCTTTCTGGAAGGACGATGTCTCTGATATCTCTCGTCGTACCTTTTTCCATATCCTAGTCACTTCGCGGATTTGACTTATGTTGTACGCTTTATGGAAGAGTCACTATGGATCTCGAGACAAAAATTAAAAAAATAATCAAATGTACCTCGTAAATCGTGTACGATTCATCTTCGGGATTCCCGGGGACGCCTGCTTTTCCTGATTTTCTGGTGTGATGAAGTTGTTGTTCATTAGGGCTCTAGGGCGTGACACCCAGTGGTCATCAACTCCTTTGTTTTATATTTTCTTTTCCTAAATTTAAATTAATCAGACCAATTTGGACATATGGAATTGAGCTCTGGGACTCAACCAAATCATCAAATTCCTCCCGCATCCAATCCTTACAATCCAAAATCCTTGATGCTCCTTATTACGTCACAAATAAACTCATTCACAAAGACCTTAACATCCCATTCGTTGCAGATTTGACCCAAAGCAGATATGCGTCTTTTTATTCCAAACTCCTTAACCATCCTAACCCATCAATTCTTAATCTTTCATACTTAACAATTCTTGAAAAATGTAGCTGACTATTAGTGAACTATTACAATATAGATATTTTGAAGGTGGCTTCTTATTGTTCAGAAATTAGTGAGTCAGATTTGTATTTCCTATTCTCAATCTAGCTTTGTAACCTCCTCCCTACGAACGGAACGGTTTCATGTGGCCAATGGTTTAGTCACTTTCTGTATGGGTTTTAGTTTGCTTTCACTCCACATGGATTGCCAACTACCCGATATTTCATTTTTCAGTGAACTTATGTCTTGGGATGCCAGAATTGCCACGCCCTGACCTGGAAGAGCAAAGTATGATGAAGTGGCTTTAACTTCCCGACTGTTGTAAATATTTCTTAGCATACTTCCTCTACCTTGTTTTCCATGCTACATCTCAGATATCCTCAAATTTAAATCCTCTGTTCATTCCCATAGTACTCTTTTCCATTCTTTAGAATTTTTTATTACACACAGCACCACCCAATCCTCAAGTCCTCTTCGCTATAGAATTCCATCTGACACTGCAGTACACTTCTCATCTTCAAATCCTGCTCATTCCATTATTACGATCAACCCAGTTCCAACATAATTAAATTAGATGTTTCTTATTTACAATCAGACCTTATAAAAACGCCTGTATCAATTTATATATTTAATTAGTATTGCTAGTAATATTATATATATCTAGTAAATATTTGCTTTCTTATTTATTAGCCATCGCTACCCTTGAAGAATGGTGCCAAGACTGAAGGATCAAAATAAATTCCAATAAATCCCACCAAATAAGCCCGAATCCGATATTATTCCTTTCATAATAAACTCCCTAACCACCCAAACCCACTAGTTTCTAACCTTGCTTCCTCTTCCTTTCCTGGCAATCCTCCGAAGCGCTTGAAAACAAGATGGCCTCGTGACCTTATATTGTAAACTGCTTTCAGAGTTCTACTACTGGGTAGTTTCTCTACATCCTGTATCATATCATTATGTCATTATGATCAAATTTACTTGTTGTATTTTTTATACAGTTCTAAATATCAATAAATAAATAAATAAAAAATCCCCCCAAATCACATTTACTCTTTGTTGTAAACCCTTGACTTCCTGACCCACAGCATCCTTTAATAATACTCCACTTATTCCTATCGAACAGATCCGTTACTTAGGACTACATCTGGGCAAATGACTGACATGGAATCCTCATACAAGACTGTAAAAATAGGAAACTGCTAGTCGATTCCGACTATTACCACATTTATCAGACAAACTGTCTAAACTTCCAAAAAGACTGATCTATAAGGCCTATCTTCTATTAGGCGTTGAGCTTTGGGGCTCCACAAAACCATCGAATTTCTCTCGTATCCAATCCTTATAGTCCAAAATCCTTCATAAACTCCTTAATGCTCCTTACTTTGTCACAAATCAAATCATGCATCAGGACATCAATGTCCCCCATGTTGCCGATTTGGCCAGAACCAGATACCAATCCTTCCATAATAAAGTTCCCAACCACCCAAACCAACTCGTTTCTAACCTGCTTTCTCCTTCACTACCTAATAATCCTCCTAGACATCTGAAAAGAAGATGGCCTCGAGATCTCCTTTAGAAATGTTTTTGGAGTTCTATCAATGGGTAGATTCTCCACATGTTTTTATCATGTGATCATATCACTTACAGCAAATTTACTTGATGTGTATATATTGTTGTAGTTGTAAATATCAATAAATCAATTATTAAAAAAAAAAGTTTTAAAAGTTACTTGTTTAAAATATTTCTCATTATTTTTTCATTATTTTCTTAACCTAAGACCTTAGAGTCTATTAACTATTTTCATATTATTATTCTACACGGGCGTGTCCCAGATAAATAAATAATTTATTATAAACATAGCCGATAGGAGACAGATCAATATTTCGGCTTAGTGTAATTCGTTGCAGACGAGAAAGTGGATGGATTCGGGAAAGTCTTCCATTCCGGTTCCAGAGGATATTCATATTTCGGCTGGAGAACTAGAGTTCTCACTGGAGAACGTGAATACGTTAGCAGCCAAAAAAAATATATTACTTTAAGTAGGTGTGAATACCGCGCTTTAAGAAGAACTGGTTAGAAAATCTCGAGTCCCAGATTCCTATCGGCCAATTGAATTTAAATTTGTCTTCTGTGGTAATTTGGTCGAGTTTATCTTGTTTACTTTCTTAATTATGTATAAGAAGTGAATTTGTTAATAGGTGATGTTCTCCAGAGGGGCTACATGATTATAATTATTATAACAACTCAATCAAATGAACCGATTTGATTGTCTTTTTTTTATGTTTTATTTTCGAGTTCGACTCTACTATGGTATTCTTATAATAGATGACGAACCGATATGAATAAGCTTGTTGGGTTGGTAAATGGTAAGATATCTCTCCTAACAGCTAGGCAGATAATCCACTTCTTCATACAAGAAGAGATTAGAGAAAATTTTATCTAGGCTACTTCGCAACATCAGTCAGTCTGAATTGTTCTAAATATCATAGATTTACTGTCAAATATGTTTTGTTTAAAATGTTCAGGCAATTTATATA
>NW_027105456.1:724776-763288 GCF_000696795.3 Halyomorpha halys | reverse complement strand
TTATTCGTAGTTCTAATACCCTTCCAATCTTCAAATCCCGTATCTTCGACTACCTTCTGTCCACCCAATTCCGGAAGAATAACAATTGAAAGTTTTAAAAAAAGCTTTATATATTTTCTGTATTTTTTGTCTTAGATCTTAATTTATAATTGTAAATATGTACACTAGTAGGAATAATATATTTTCATTTATTACTTTTTAGTTTAATTGTATTTGATTTTTTATCTTTTTTTTTCTTTCTATTTACTATCAGAAGTCATCTTATGTTTTATGATATGACAAGTGGTTTTATTTTATTTGTTTTACCATTATTTTATATATTCTGTTAATTATGGTTCTTATTTGTATATTTTTAAGTGCATTGTATTATTTTATTTTACGTTATCTCGTAATTTCATCTCTATTTTGTAATTTACTCTAAGGCTCTAAAGCCAAACTTTGACGCCTGTAAATTATTCTAAAGGGATCAATCCCAGAATAAATAAAGATTATTATTATTATTATTATTATTAGTCTCACTCACAAGATAATCTAATATTTTTCGACTTTAATGAATAATAATAAGCCTATTCAAACCATGCCAGACATTGCAACTTAATTTTATACATCAAGAAATGTACTGGCTCCAGACAGAAAATTTTTTTTTTTTAATTATTTATTTATTGTAATTTACAACTGTACAAAATAATACAATAAGTAAATATGTAGTATGTTTCATATACACTTGAAAATCTTGGGAAGGAACCACCCATTGGTGGTACTTCAAACATTAATTTAAACTAGAAGGTCTCGTGGCCATCTTCTTTTCAGACGCCTCGGAGGATTATCAGGGATTGTTAAGGATGAAAGATTAAGAATTAATGGGTTAGGATGGTTAAGGAGTTTGGAATAAAAAGACGCATATCTGGTTTGGGTCAAATCTGCAACGAATGGGATGTTAAGGTCTTTATGAATGAGTTTATTTGTGACGTAATAAGGAGCATCAAAATTTTACGTAGGATTTTGGATTGTAACGATTGGATGCGGGAAGAATTTGATGGTTTGGTGGAGCCCCAGAGCTCAATTCCATATGTCCAAATTGGTCTGATTATTGTAGTGTATACTAATTTTTTGTAGTGAATGGGAAGTTTAGAGCGTTTGTCAAGTAAGTGTTGTACCAATCGGAATCTACGAGCAGTTTCTTGTCGTTTCAGTCTTGTGTGTGGATTCCAAGTAAGTCTCTTGTCAAAATGGAGTCCTAAGTATCGAATCTGTTCAACAGGCGTTAGGGAACTTAATTTGATACATCAAAAAATGTATTGGCTCCAGACAGAAAATTGAATTTTTCTGTTTACAAAAAGCCTCTTATGACCCAAAAATCCCTAAAACCTGTCAACATACTAAATCTCCCATAGTATGCACCAAGGACAAAAGACAAATTATACAAAGATTTTTAAATAAAATTGCTAAGGACATTGTTGATGCATTCAAAAATTATGATGTTCACTGTGATCTTCAGATACTTACAGTTGAATAAGAAAAAAAAAAAAATCGCCTAGTGACTATAAAGTCACACGAGCGCTGAGGCCACCCATATAGTAAAAGAGCCCAAGAGGAGAAAAAAGGCAGTTATCTCACCCCAATTTTTTATTACTTTAATGAAAACTATGTATAATTACTAGTCAAAATTAATGAGTCTGCCAAGTATAGGTAGGAAGAATAAAGAATGGTGGCTGTTTAAAAGCGATAAAAAAAATTTAATTCTTCATTCGGAGCTCTATATCTTAAAAAGTAGGAACATAAGAAAACCTAAGAGAACGTCATTTAAAGATGAGTAAATTTGCTAAAATATGAGCCCTAAAAGAATTATTTACGTTAAATAGTTCTCGAGATATACCCTTTTAAAACGCATTTCATAAAAATGTATGGGACGTTCTGAAAGATCAGTAGTTAGTGAATTTATTTTGAAAAATTTATATCTCAAAAACCATTTGACGTACAAATGTCTATTAGCACTCAAATTAAAGCTAGTTTAATGAGCTATAAAGTAGTTTATGATGTTTATCTTTGTAGGAGTAATAGTTTTCATGAAATTTGCTAATATAAATTGATTTATAGTTGTTCAGAAAAATTTTTATTTACCAAATTTATATTCATATGTGAATATCATAAAAACTACTACCCCTACGGAGATAAGTGTAATAAACTACTTAATAGTAAGTTAAATTTCCTTTATTTTGAGTGTTGGCAGACATATGTGCGTCTTATGGATCTAGAGATATATTTTTTTCAAAAATACAACATTTTATAAGAACAACTAGAAATTAACATTTTGTGAGTTTATTTTGTCAAATATCATAAAATCTAGTACCCTACAAAGATAAACATTATTAACTATTTTATAGTAAATTTAACTAGCTTTAATTTGAGCGCTGGCAGACATCTGTACGTTAAATGGTTTCTGAAATTAAGTTTTTCATAAATTAAAGTTATTGTCCGAACAACTATAAATGAATTTATTTTAGCAAATATCATGGAAACTAATATTCCTACGAAGGTAAAGGTCATAAACTACTTTATAGTCCATTATACTAAAAACATAAATAAACATAAAATGATTTTTTTTTTTCTGACCGCACCACCCAAGATGGTTATCTTCTCCAATCAGAAAAAAAAAAAAAGGAACACTTCTGAGAAATTTATCTTTATCGAAATGTGACTCTGGCGATGGACAGAACGACTATAAACGTGGTTATGCCAAAACAAAAGGAGAACGAAAACAGGAAGTGAAATATTTGCATGTAAAAAAAAAAAAATCCGACTATTTCCTAAATAATGAATAACTTCTTAGTTCGTGGATAACACAAAAGATTAAAGAATAAAGAAGTTTTTTTAAATATGTAAATAATCTCTATTAATTGAGGAACGTGTTCAAGTTTCTATGCAAATTGAACTTAAACTAATTTATGCGGACAGCATCATTGCGTGCTCCTGATGGGGCAGTTAGCAACGTAAAGATCTAACTGACGAGTGAATATTAAACTTTAGGCTTACTTAATCAGTCGACTGTTCAACCTCTATATGTTAATTATTTCAATAAAACCGTTTGAAAATTTTACATTTAAGGTTTAAATAAATTTATAATATGAAAGGAATAGATTATTCTGCAATTAACTTGTTAAAATATAAGCTATTATTTTATATCGCTTAAAGAAATCTCTTCGATGATGGAGCACCTTAAGTGGGTGGGACTTACTTTTGAGATCGATACAACCCTTTTCAATGCAGTTCTTATCACATAATAACAATATCTAATTAATTGGAAACACAAATATTGGTTTCGGAAAAACTATCGCGGATATTAATGGGCATAGATTAGATTTTTATTCAGGGCGATCAAGATCTAGGTTATTACACCCTTTTTACTTTATTTATCTTCTTGTCTTTGACATTTGATAGTTGAATGTAGACTATTTCCTTTTTACACCGGTCGATATTGGTGGATTATATTTTAGTATAAAGTTGAGTTTCTTTCAGAAATTTTATTATTTTGTCTATGGATTCTGCTGAGTCTTTAAGGGCCCATTCTCTTGTACGTGGAATTTTATTATTTTTGAAGGCTTGACGAAATGATGAGCATTCTTCAATTATATACTTTATCGATAATGGGGACTGACAGGTTTGGCATATAGTTTGGTCCTCTTTTGTGATTAAGTGGAGATGTGTTAATTTGGAATGTCCTATTCTTACTCTTGCAACAACCACTTCTTCTCTTCTGTTTCCCCTTATGACACTTGTCCACTTTTGTGTTTTTGTTTTTTTTTAACATTTCTTAGTTTATTGGTGAGTGGTACGTCAGCGCACATTGAATCCCAACTTTTTCGGATTCTGTTCCTTAAAAATGCCTTTATGTCTTTCGGCTCGTAAATTTAGAGTGGTGGAACGTTCATTATAGCAGTCTCTTTATCCGCTGCCTCATTCCCAGCTATTCCTGAGTGCCCTGGAGTCCAGAGAAAGGATACACTTTTTTAAAGATGTTTTAGCATGTTTATATAGTTGTGAATTTTGTCTATCGTAGGTCTGCTTTGATTGAAGTTTGATAGACTCTGGAGTGCAGACATTGAATCTGTACAAATGAGTATGTTTTAGTATTCATTTTTTATGGATAAATGAAGTGCTGTTGAAATCGCCTGAAGTTCAGCTGTAAATGTTGTTGAGTATGTGGGTAATTTATATCTTTTGGGTGTTCCATGTATTATTATTGCAAAACCAAAATTTTCATTTTATTTGGAGCCATCAGTGTAAATTATTTCATAATTTGAATATTTTTGTATCTTCTTTAAGAATTTAATTTCATTTGAGTCGTGGTTCTTCCACTCGTTCCTGGTCCTGCCATCTAGCCTTCGGTCGCCCAACTTTTCTTTTGCCTATCATTTCATATCTCATCTCATGACTCTCATCGGAATCCTTTGACCACCCATTCGAACGACATGTCCTCCCCACCTGAGTCTATTTATTTTTTATGATACAACCGATGGAAGCATCACTATATAATTCGTATAATTATTACGTCTTTTCATCCAGACACCATTCTCTTGGCCGTAGGACCGTAAATATGCCTCAAAATTTTTCTCTCAAATATTTCTAGTTTAATTACATCTCTTTAGAGTCCAAAATCTGACCCATAGGTTACTATCGGCCTTATAAGAGTCTTGTATAGAATGTTTTTGGTATTTCGAGAGATATGCCTGGACCTAAACTGCTTTATGAGACCATGATTGCTTCTATTTGATGCTGATATTCTCTTTTCTATTTCATTTGAAGAGCTATTTTCAGTGTTTTATAGATACCCAGTTAAACAAAATCTTATACTCTCTCAAAATTATAGTTATTAATCTGGAAGTGTGGGTCAGGATATCTGCCACCTACTACCATGGAATACCTCGAAACAGTCTAATTTTTACTATCTTTTTTTTCATACTGATTTTCGGAAGAATCTAATAACAGAAATTAATTAACACTTACTTCCAGCTAAGCTAAATTTTCAGCTATTTTACTAAACTATATATTTTTTTCGGTTGGCTTCATAGACCTAGCAGATCTCTGACCGCCCGCACCAGCCCTCACCACGCCTGTCTATCTTGGGCTACTGCTTCCCACTTTTTGTCTATCAATCTGCTTTTTGACCTCCTACTAGACACCTGCTAACTACAAGGGTATTCATTGTTATGTTAAGGCGTCCTGATGAATTGCTTCTAGCCACATTCCCCAACCATCGTTTCTGCAACCAATTAACTGTCAGCTCTATTTCAGACCGTATATAATTTTTACTGAAGTATTAGTACTCAATTGATTTTATAAGGTTCCGTCCCACATTTTACTGGGCACGAAAATGAAGCTATCGATTTTGCCCAAATTTGGAGGGAAATCGCAAATTAGTGTAAAATGGGTCCAGTATCGACTTCATTCTCTTGACGATGCACAAAAAAAGTTTTCATGACAAGTATATTTCAATCACTGATCCTCTCGTAGATTTTATTGCCACACTACAAATCAGATAAACACAAAAGATTTTTCCATACTTTTATAAATATATTCCTAGAAAAAGTATATATGTATATATCTAGTATAAAAAGTATACTTAGAAATGAGTTTCTCCATAGCTTAGCGAGCAGCGGCGAGGTTCAAGAGCGCTTGGATTTGAGAGTTGTGGGTTCGATTCCCTCCTGGATCTGTCAATATATATTTTTCAGTGGCGCCAAAGTAAAAATGTTGACGTTTTCATCCTGGGGCCGTATAGGTCCTCAATGTAGGACTTGGACCAAAAAAAAGTATTTATCTCGTTCTTGTAGTAGCGGGGGGAAAGTGATAGGGGAATCAACGCGCCCAGTATAAATTTAAGGACGTGAAAATAGATGACAAACACAACAATTTTTACTTTTTGGGGAAAAAAATGGGCAAGTAAGGAGAAGGAAAGTACTTGTACTTGGAAAGTGACAGTTGCAAAGGATTCATATTTGTTTTGTTGTATCTATTTGTTTGTTTTTGGTAAACTGATCTACTGCTGTGACTATAAATAATGGTCTGATCTCACATTGCCGTCTAATAGTGAATTTGTTTAGCGTGTCACTGGGGAGGATCTAGGAGGGTGAATTCCGGAGAGCGAATTTGTTGATCGGGTGAATTAAAAAATTATGAAATGGTAAAATTGGAGGAGCAGAAATGGGAAAGAAAAAAGGAATGAATTGAAATATTTGTATATTATGTATAGACCGAAATTGATTTTAAAAGGAAACTGTAGGGAAAAAAAATTGTTTTCTTTATATCTTATTATACCATTTATATATGTCCGATTACGGATTGATAAGTACGCTGATGTATTTACAGCGACCTGATGTATTTAGGCAGCATAGATGAATAAAGTATTTCTCTCTCTTTAGTAAACATCAACTTTTTAAAAAAGAGTTAGAACAAGTACGAAGTTACTTATTTACATACTTGCTGTATTTTTTCATTAATGTTCTATTCTTATATTGCTGAAAGAGGAGGGAAGGAAAAAGCATATATTGAATATTGCTATTACTGAAAAAAGAAGATTTTATTTCTTTACATTTTTACAACTATAGTATCCACATGCTTTCGTGGGTCTCTACATGTTATCTTCATTGTTGTATATGTATTTGGCAAAATTTTTCAAATTTACAATAAACTATTTCAATGGTATTAATCTTGGACGTAATTTTATTACATCAAATCAGATTGGGAATTTCATGTTTTGGTAACCATACTAACAGAGAAGCAATTATGCAGTGACAGAGGTTCAAGATCGGTCATGATATCACTGATCAATGTCATTGATGACTTATGTATCTTAGGGATACATTTTCCTGGAATTATGGATAATAGAAAATACATTTCTGCGGGCTGTAGCTGCAGGACCACAAACTAGTGGTTAGTAGCTAATGAACCAGCGAGCGGAGGGGGGAATGGCTATAAGAACCAGTTCTCACGTCCAGTAGCCCAGATAGCAGAATGCGACCGGTATACGTACTCCTCATCATCGGGACACTGTCCTCCGCCCTTGGGGAAGAGGAGACCTTGAGGGCCATCGAGAAGTGTGGAAGGCTCTCGGAGATGGGGACCTGCCTGAGGTTGAGGGCTGTGACCCTTCTGGATCGGGCCCTCAGGAGTGGTCCACTGGTCATCAATGACTACATCAGCCTCGCCCCGAATGCGGTCCCCAATGTGACACAACCATCCTCCGAAGAGATCGAGGCCTCTTTGCCGAAGGATGCTGAGGAGAAAGAGTCGGCTCTGGATGAGATGATTGCTGACAAGGTCACCACATTCATCTCTTCCAGAAGTCTGAGGCTTAACTTCCCTGGACAAGAAGCTCAAGGTAACAAATCAATTCATAATAACAAACTTAAAAAAAATCTTTATAAATCCATTATCATAAAAAAATTATAATAGAAATAAATTTCTAAGAGAAAGGCACAGTTTTTATAATTTTATTCATTAGCCAAACAAAGGAAACTAATTCATTAACTCATATAAATTCAAAGCTCTGATATCAATATTTAAAATAATATAAATATAATTTTTTTTTTAATTGTATAGATTTTATAATCGATTTATTAGCCCAACTACAAATATTCTTCGATTTTACAGTTAGACATTTTTGTTTTATGCATATTGGAGGGTTATCAAAAATAGATTAGGATTACGAGTACTAAGAGCTCAGTTTTTTTTTGTTTTTGTGGGACAGCCTTTCAAGGAATAAAAGTCAACGCCCCAGGCCGGATTCAAACCGGCGTCGCTAAAGTTCCCAGGTAGCAAAGACCTGTACCTCAACCACCTGAGCTACGGACGGCCCTAAGGGTCATATCATCAGATCTAGCATGATAGTTAACATTACTCATTGATTACTACTCGATAAACTTTTACGATGAATTGTCACATCTTATCTATTTTATTAAAATTCAATGTAATTTGGACGATAAAATATTCTTCTAATATATCGAAGTGTTTTAATCATTTTTAAATATGAAATTGATTAATTACAATGTTCTTAAGCTTATTAGGTTTTATGTTATAGGAGTATTAACTTCATTGTTATTTTTTCAACTGAGTACTATAAGGTTTATTGTCATCATGTAGACTTAAAAGAGTATCGAATCGTTAAGGATTTCAGATTAGGAAAAAATAGTTCCAAAATACTAAATATCAAAAACACTATACTTATATCAATTTAATATATATACGCAATATTTATTTTTTATTATTCTGATTATTACATTTACCTACAAAACCTCACTTTACTAAAGAAAACGTTATTGTTAAATGTCTAATTTGATTTGATCATGTATGAGCAAGACGACTATGTGGGTTAAAGAGCTGAAGATACCAGACCCACAACACTCACCACCTACTATCTCCCAGTCTTATCATTCACAACTCAATTAATGATATACATTCCATTTAATTCCCATTTCGTTTACATAAAACATTATAAAGTACAAATTAATGTTATCCTTATCACTGTTCTTCACGGATACGAAACATGGCCTCATACACAAAGAGAAGAACAACGTCTTAAGGTTTTTGAAAATAAAGTATTAGTAAAATATTTAGAACAAAAAAATTATGAGTTAGCCATAGAATTTATAAGGCTAAGTACAACGATAAATGAGAGAACTGTATTCGGTTAATATAATTCAGATGGGTTGACTTAGTAACAAATCAAAAAACGTTAATGAACTATGAACCGACGTATTAACGTCCAGGGGGGAGATGAATGATAGACCAAAACGTTGATGGAAGGCTCCCGTTCCACTGTGAATACCATTAATTTAAATAATGTAATTATACTTTTTTTTATACATTATGTGTATAGATGACAATATTTCGAAATGGAAATTGAAAAAATTGATACATATGATACAATAGTACATGTGTATGGGATACAAATATAGAATAGTTTATATTCAAATAGGAAGTTTTCTTCACCTAAACAGTTTTAAAACAAAAAAAAAGAAAAGAAAGTAATTATAACATCAGTAATTCATATTGTATCGATTTATAAATAAATCATCTTCATTATTTTAATTAGTCAAATTTAATTAGTGTTAGTCTTATTCTCGTAAAATGTATCTATTTGTTTTTTTCTTGGTAAACTGATTTACTGCTGTGACTATGAATGATGGTCTGATCTTACATTACCGTCTAATATTGAATTTGTTTAGCGGGTCACTGAAGAGGATCTAGGAGGGTGAATTCCGGAGAGCGAATTTGTTGATCGGGTGAATTGAAAAATTGTAAAAGGGTGAAATTGGAGGAGCAGGAATGAGAAAAAAAATAGGAATGAATTAAAACATTTGTATTTGTTGTACAGACCGAAATGGATTGTAAAAGGAAACTGTAGGGGGGAGGAGAATTGTTTATTATATCTTATTATTGTATCTCTTTTTTTTTCTGATTATACCATGTATGTGTAATTTATATATGTCCGATTACGGATTGATAAGTATGCTGTGTGAGATAGCAACCTAATGTATTTAGGCAGCATAGATAAATAAAGTATTTCTCTCTCTAATAGTTTTGCATCATCCTTCTTTTTAGTAAAAGTTTAAAAAAGATATATTAGGTAACATAAAAAATATATAATATTTATTCCGAAATATTATTTTTACTAAAGATTTAAAAAAAAAAAAAATTAATTCCCAGCAGTCGGTATTGCCCTCTTAACTCTTTTTTTTTTTTTTTTTTTTTTTCAAGATTGATAGATTTATTTATTGATAGATATTACAATCTGCCACACAGTTGTGGGCAATAGGTAATATTGATAAATGATCTCATACATACTAAAATAAAAAAAAAAAAAAAAAGTGAAATAAAATAAAAAACTCTTAAAATATATACAAACAAAAGGATAGACAAATGAACATACTCTTAACTCTAACCTAGCGCCTCAACGCTCTTGCATATAATAAAAAAAAAAATAATAGAATGAAATCGAAATTTACTCATTTATTTATATATTACAGTACTTTACATGATACTAAATATTATATTACTTATTCCATATTATATTACACAAATACACGGTACAAATTGAATTCCCTTGGCCAAGGAAAGTTTCTATAGATTATCGATACCTAATCATAGTTACTATAGTTAAATTATTGATTAGAAAACTTTGCACATTTCTCATAAAAAATAACTTATTCTAGTATTTACTATCTTAAATATCGATTAAATTTTTTTTCTTGCAATACACGAACCCCTATTTTTTTTTTTTTATGTACCTTCTGAACGGAACGCTTATCTATTAAATGAAGCATGTTTTCATATCCTCCTTATTATTACACACGCATATATATACACATATTATGTTCTTTAACTAAAGATTACCACTTGAATGAAACAGTTAACTTTTAGACTTAAACACTGACTGAATAGAATCAATAGTAATTTCATCATTTATGTAAAATTTTAAAATACGAAAAATAATTTCAAAATATAAATGAGATGATCGAGAGTACACAGTTATTAATCTGCCGAAACGTCGGCATAGTTAATAACTTGGTGGGGCTTCATCAGAGTTAATAGGATACAAAACAATATAACAACATAACTATTTTGACTATGTAAGTTAATAATATTGGAAATATTACATAAAAAAAAATGTAAATATTTTTTTATGTTTATGCTTATTGTACATCTAATGTTTATTTCTTTTTGTTCATTTTTATATAATGTTCTTTTCACGTGTATTTGCATAATTTTTAATTTTATCTTAGTTTAGTTTTTTGGATCTAATCCTATATTGTCAAAATATTTATGTTGTTATATTGTTTTTTTTTCCATCTTTTTTAACACCGATGATGCCCTACGAATCGAGGAAAAACGTCAGAAAATAAATATTTTTTATTGTTAACTATTTTATTTTTATTTTTGACAGCACCCCCAACCATTTCCTTCATATTTTAAAAAAATACATTTATTTACGGATTTATTACTCCTTGTATGAAATTAATCATTTCAGTTATCATTATTTGTTATTTAAAATTTTCTTTATCTTTAACAATTATAGTATAAATTTGACTTACCCATCTTTCAACAGATTCAAAATCTCTATCGAAATAATCAAGTGATAACTGGCGTTTGGTACTATATTTATCATTTTACAACAGAACTGTTGATATCACACTAGTACATTTGCAATTTCATGGGACCCTCTATGAATATATGCTCAGTTTAGGTATTGTACGTAAGTTCATTTCAAAACATGACTAATTATAAGAAATCTCCAATAAGCTGAGTCCAGATTCCGGGATATTTCATCTGAAGATAAATAATTTCTTTCCTCTGGTGATAATATTTATCGTTTCTTACCCATCGAAGACACTGTTACCTTAGCGGTCTATTCCAGAGGATATCTTAGGGCTCATAGGCCAAAGCTTAAAGATTAATGTAGTGATGATATTTCATACAGTTTCGTCACAGAATTTTATCCTCCTGAGGTACGCTGACGCTATAGGTTACCAAGTGTTGAGATTCGTTTCATTTTGATATTTAAAAGACAACATATCTCTTTGAGACGAGTTATAAGCTATTCAACAAAATATTGTAGTTTCGAAACTAACATTTTTCATAATGAGTATTGTTCTTTCCTTTAAGGATACTGGAACATGCGCTTGAGGCTTTGCTGGTCAAGCCTAGTTCACTAAAATACATCCACAGGATCCACCTTCATTCCCTTTTTTTTTTTTATATTCAGAGTCAGCATTCATTTATATGCTAAAGACTAAGGACTTCCAGGACATCTTTTCGCCCTTTCATAACAGCTCCTCCCTCATCCCTGCGTATTTGATCTTCTCTCCTCTTTTCGTTGGTTATCTCCAATCGTCTTCTTTGAATCTCCAAATTTGTTATTGGTAACTTTGAAACTCAACTTTACTACCGTTCGTGGCCAATTATTCACTCTCTTTTGTATATATCCATTTTATGGAAATACACTCTTTATGCATTCGTCCATCATGCACTCGTAACCATTAGACATGAACTAATTTAGCTATTGCTTCTTAGTTTGTACGTAGTATATTAACAGAGTTTTGTCTACCTTACGTTAACCTTTTTATCTTTTTATTGCACTTGTTTATGTTACCTCTCCACCAATACCAATACAAAACGGTAAAACTGAGCGTTTCTCTCACCAGTGCACTCCTAACGTGACATTTTTTCTCACTTGAGCATTTCATTCACCTTGACAACTTCTGCCTTCAAATTTCAATTTAGAATTGCATGGAAAGTAATCGTAAAGATTTTTGTCAATATCGCATCCAATTATACAAAAAAAATAATACAAATCGTTTACTATGAGATAAATTCTCACAGGACACCTCTTAGGGGACAAACCCCAGGGCACTACTACGGGGTTAAGATGCCAGAATAACGTATTGTTTCATAATTAACGTAAATCTTACAGTCTCCATTTCTGACTGCTAAGTTTGTTAAATCGCGGTATCAGTACAATGCCATGTTCAACCAAACCAGAACTCAAAAATTTACTGGATATTTCAACATTGTTTTTCTGATGAAATATTCCTACGCGTTATGTATGTATATTTAAAAAAACACTTAAGGTATTTTTTAAATTTCATTTTATAACCTAAATCACCACTATTTCCTTTACTTGCATTTATTATTAAGAATTCATCAATACCTCACCAGTCATGTATATATGTTATATACAAATTTTTTAAATATATTTTTTGGTCCCAGACAGAGATAATGCATAAGTTTTTTGGCCGATGATTGGCTAAAAAAAGCCTAAATTAGGTAGGAACTTACCTCTAGAATAGGCTTTTTTTTTTTTTTTTTTTTTAGAAATTTACAACTGTACATTATAATACATTCAGTAAATTTAATCTCAGTTATAATAGAGTGATATAGACGTGTAGAGAAGATGGGATCTCGTGGCCATCTTCTTTTTAGACGCCTCGGAGGATTGTCAGGAATGGAAGAGGAACCAAGGTCAGATACTAGTGAGTTTGGAATTTTATAATAATAATTTGGCTAGGAAGTTTATAATGGAAGGAATGATATCTGTTTCGGGCTAGATCGTTTATATATTAGAATATGTTGAAATAATGATTCGAATACAGATTATTGAAGTTATCAATTATGTTGAAATGAATCGTGATTCGCTAAAATATTTTAAAGTGAATTTTGTTGAATAAAATAAGAAATCTCGAGTAAAGAAGTACGTGCCTAGAAGAAATATCGATAAGGATCTAGATTCCTCAAGAGCCAGTACTAAGAAAGCAGGAATAACAGACGGAGGAAGTAATACCATAAAGAAAGGACGCGAAAGGTAGAAGGACCGGTGGCAAGGAGAGAGTCCTTCTTGCAACTGGTTTACCACTTTCTTGTTCCTAATAGCTACGACTAGATTAGTCTAGATCTGGAACCTCATTGGTCCGCTGCCTACCCACTATCGTCATCAAGGACTAGTTCATAATGATCCTTAGGTTCACTTCCTGGATTTTTATTAAGTCAGTTGCTCTCAGCATGGTTCTATGGAGAAAATGAACATTTATATTGATTATTATACAGTAAAATAAGGAGAGGAAGTGATATGTATATGTGGTTTCAGAACTTATAAAAAATCACAAACTTGATATTTGTAAAACCAAAGATGGCTTAAATCTTACCCTACTCAAAAATCCTGTTTTCCTTGACGCCACTGATTTAAGCATACTTGTTCAACTTAAAATAAACTTCACAACTTTCCGTTACTAGAGCAGAGGCCAAATGCTTGGGATATTTGGCTGACAACTGACCCGGAAATCATAGATGACTAAATTAAAAAAAAATTAAATAAAAAAGATTTATTCACTGATTTTCATTACTTAGACGACTGCTACGTCATAAAAATATCTCTTGCAAACAAAATTATTATATGCACCAATAGAAGCGTGTCACTCGGGTAAAAGGATCGTGCAAATCACTCTTAAGACCATTTAGATCTTTCATTCAAAATTCCTTTTGGCCCATTACTTAACGAACAATTCCTCATGCAACAAATAATTTTTTGTAGATACTGAGTGTTGAGAGGGACCAGTTTCAAAGCCTTGGGGAAATCATTATTCTGGACTCTTCCATTACCTTTTATACTAAACCTTAATTAATTAAAAATGTATTCCTGTTGAACAGATTGCATACTTAGGACTCCATCTTGACAAGAGACTTACTTGGAATCCACATACAAGAATATCTTAGATTTTAATTGCTACAACACTTACTTGACAAACGCCCTAAACTTCCCATTCACTACAAAAAATTATTGTACACTATGATAATCAGACCAATTTGGACATATGGAATTGAGCTCTAGGGCTCAACCAAACCATCAAATTCCTCCCGCATCCAATCCTTACAATCCAAAAGTCTACGTAAAATCCTTAATACTCCTCATTACGTTACAAATTAAATCATTCATAAAGACCTTAACATCCCATTCGTTGCAGATTTGGCCAAAAACAGATATGCTTCTTTTGATTTCAAACTCCATACCCATCCTAACCCATTAGTTCTAAAAAAATGTATTCAATAAGTTTTAACTAATTATATTTCATCATTTAGTATTGTCTATTGGGCGATTCAACTGACTCAACGCTCGCAATTTTTTTCAAGGCCTTTTCAGATTCAATGATTCAAATACTTCAGTAAAATCATTCCGAAACTTATAAAATAAGCTAGAATTGTTTTTGAAAAAACTACGTTTCAGAGTACACTTCTATATCCCGGGTTATTTCTTTACAATAATGCTATATTTTACCAATCAACTTTTTTTTTCAAATCTTTACTAGAACTTCTTTTATGGTATTCATGTATATATAGACCATATGTAATAATTCATATTATATACTTTCATATCTTATCTTATCTTTTTACTTTTAACCATTTTTTTCGAAATACTCTTTCGCCTTAAGGGTTCATTATTTTCAATTATCATACTGCATTGCTCTGATAAACTTTCCTATCAAATATTTTCTCACCGTTGCTTATATTGTAATTCATTCGTATATAAACATCAAATCTTATCGTAAAGTTCCTGTTATTAATTTAATTACTTCAGTGAAATGCACTTTCCAAAAACTTTAATATAAACTACTATTCACTTTTCAATTGTCTTTTTTTTTATGTCCATTATCATGCTGTATTGCTCTGATCAACTTCTCTATCAAATCTTTCCTCACCGTTGTCCATAAAATAATTATACTTATAATATACATCAATATCTCACCAGAAAGTCCCAGTTCAATAATCTAAATACGTCAATGAAAGTCGGCAACGGTGAATATCATATATGCATTTTCAGGATTTAAAGGAGATGTCCATAGGAGCAATGAATCTTGATAATAAAAAAGGACCCTAAAGACGGTACAGTACTGAGAAACCACGGTTTTAATAAATTATTTATTTTAAAATAATGGAAATTAATTTCACCCCGTTTCTTCGTTTAGCTGAGAGCAGTAACGTCAATATATAAGTAATTTGTTTCAAAGACTTACTATATGTAAATCCTTTAAAGGTAAAATAAGACGAGATATTGTCATGAAATATTGGGGAAGGACGAGTTTAATTTAAAATAGTTTTTTCATCTAATAATGATTTTGAAAAAATGAAAATTATGAACTCCTTACGAGTGATACTTTTGTTGTTTAATACTTATTTATTGCTATTTACAACTGTACATTATAATACATTTAGTAAATCTGATCTAAGTTAAATTGGAGTGTTACAGGCGTGTACAAAAACTACCCATTGGTAGCACTCTAATGACATTTTACATTAACTGTTCTCGTGGCCATCTTCTTTTCAGGCGCCTCGGAGGATTGTTAGGAATGGAAGAGGATGCAAGATTTGAAACTAGGGGGTTTGAGTGGTTAGAGAGTTTATAATGAAAGGAGTGATATCTGATTCGGGGTAGATCTTGTGATGATTTTATTTGTGACAAAGTAAGGAGGATTGAGGATTTTACGAAGGATTTTGGATTGTAAGGATTGAATACGAGAGGAATTCGAAGGTTTAATGGAGCCCCAAACCTCAACTCCATATGTCCAGATTACGAGTGATACTTAAAGCTATATTGTTAATTTGTATAATAAATATTAGTAATAGTTAATTGTAATATTTTTAATATTAACATGATTAACTTTTGAGAACAGATAGAATTTTACCAAACTTTATAACCATCTATATTTTCTTTAATTTTGGCATAAGTTAACTTTTACTTTTTTAAGGAGTTACAGATTAAATGTTAAATTATCTCAAATATATTATGTCAAGCTGGAAGTAAAATTTATCAAATGATTTTTTTGAAGACTTTTTCTGTTATCTACCTCTGTCTGAAGCAAATGTATGCTTCAGAATCAAAAAAATAGTAAAATTATCATACGATGATAATTATTGATAATTTCATAATTTTGATGGTTCTAAAGTGTAGATTTGGTAAGCACGTGTAGATAGAAATACAAAATTTATATTCACTTGACCACTTTCAATCCAATTTTTCTGATAATATTTTTTTTGCCAGGGTTTTTTATTAGTTAAATTTTCGATATTTAATTTTTTTTTTTATATTTTACAAAATTGTGGCTAGTAGTAACATCATGCAGAACATATGAGGAAGCACGAGTCTATAACGGTCCTTTGAATAAAATTATCACGCTTTCTTTACATTTTTTATGAATTATTCATATAACATTTAATATTATAATTCACATAAGCAGAAGAACCATACCACATAATTAGGTTAAAGTGTACAATTGATTCAGCGGTGTCTTCAGGAAAATTCGCAAAAATAAAAACGTTTCTTATTGTACAAGGACCCAAGAGGAGAAAAAAAGGAAGTCATTTCACCCTAATTTCTGATAACTATAATGAAAACTATGTATAATTACTATTTAAAATTTCTGAGTCTGTCAAGTATATTTATAGGGAATAAAAAATGGCTGCTGTTTTAAAACGTTAAAAAAATTAATTTTTCATCTGGACCTATTTTTATCTTATTTTATTTTACCTATTTTACTACCAACAACACTACAAAACCTAAGAGAACATCATTTAAAATTGAGCTAATTTTCTAAAACAGCCTTAATAGAACAATTTACGTTCTGAAATATAGTTTTCTAAAAACCAACATTTAATAAAAAATGTACTGAAAAATCAGTAGTTACTAAAGTTATATTGAGAAATCTATATCTCAGGAACCACGTATAGATTTCTGTCAGGACTAAAATTAAAGTTAGTTAAATGTACTATAAAGTAGTTTATAACGTATATCATCGTAGGAGTAGTATTTTTTTTATGATATTTGACAAAATAAATTCACAAAATGTTAATTTATAGTTTACATGTATATATAATTGATATATAAGAAGATGGTCAAGGTTGCGGTCAAAAGTGAAACAAAAATAGTTTACAACTATTTATTATCCGACGTTTCGCCCCACTTTGTAGGGCTTCATCAGGGCTGTTCAAAGCAATCGGTTGAATAGCTTTGCTGTTTTTGTTATGTTATGTTATTGCTGTTTACTATTTTTGTTTCTCCCATGACCGCAACCCTGACCATCTTCTTACATATTAATTTCTAGTTGTTCGGTTAAAATTTTTGAAAAAAATATATCTTACGAACCTGAAGATCTACGTATGTCTAACATCACTCAACATAAAGATAATTTAACTAACTATACAGTAGTATATGATACTTATCTTCGTAAGGGTAGTAGTTTTTGTGATATTCGCATATGGACATAACTTTTGCACATGAAATTTTGTCGGAACAACTATGAATTGCATTTGATATTTAACAAATACCAAAAATACTGCTCCTCCAAAGATAAACGTTTTTATTTTTGTGGATTTTCCTGAAGACACTTTGCTTTGCATGGAAATATTTTGAACAAATCATTTTTTAAAACAATTTCTAATTTTATTTTAATGATATAATTTCTAGGGTATAGTTATAAATTTCAAAAAATAAATAAAAAATATGAAATCTGTTGTGAAATGGTAAAAGAACGAAAACAGTTTTTTTTTTGTTTTGTTTTTTTTCCTTGGCTCTTCAGATCTTGGCCGTCCGAACCAGCCTTCTCTTTCGAACCCCTCTTGCTTTTCAGTTTTTGCTGTATGCAGCCCTTTTGTATCTTTGTAGATTTTGTCTATCCATATGGTTTTTTGTCTCTCTTGCCAACTTTACTGGCATTCATTGTTTGTAAGCGTTGTGATAGATTGCTTCGCGCCACATGTCCCGCTCCTCTTGACCTCCTTGCATTTATTAATCAGGATTTATTAACTGACCAGTCTCTGTAAGCAGTACACTGTTAGTTTTCGACACCATGCGTGATGGTTCTTAGCCCGAATTACTCCTGTAGTTGTACGGAGGACTTTTCGAAAAATCTTTCGATTCTTTTTTGTTAGAACCCGGCTATCGCAACCGTATATCAGATTTTTATCACGGCATTGTATATTATTACATTCAGATTTTTAGAGATTTTTCGGGTTTTCAGTATTCTCGGTTCTGTTCATGCTTGTTATACGGTCTATTTTATTCCGTTGATAATTTGTTTATGTTAAAGTTGGGAAAAAAAAGTAATAAGAGATCAAAAATAAATTTAATATATAATTATCATATTTATATAAAAATAATCCATATATGAGATAAATATTTAGTTAGTGTTTTATTATATGATTATGACTATTAAAACAGAGCAGTTAAATTCTGATAAATGAGCCCAAAAATAGGGAACGGTTTTGAAATGGTTATAGGGACATTCCTGACTTACTTAGAGACGTGGAATAGATGTCACTTCACAGTACATTCCACACCCTCCCCTTCTATGTACAACACTATATAGGTTTAGAAAAGGAAAAATTTCCTAAAATACAATTTAATTTTTTTTTCTAAAAAAAGTTCATATTAAAATTAATTCTGTTGTAGATCACAGGGCAAAATGTAAAAGAAGAAGGTTTATTATTAAAGTGAAGATTTAACCTTTTTGATCAATTAATTCATCTCTAATATTGCTGATACTGTTATTATTAACATAAACGCTGGCTGGAAATATTAAAAGTAGCAATTACTGTATTAAGTACTAGGATGGTTTTTATCAAACTATATTTGGCTGTTTTAATTTTTTTTTTATTTTTATTACAGCTCCGATAACACTAAAATCATTTGTTTGCTTTATCTTGTCAATATTTTGTCAAGTCGCTCAAAAAAAAAAAAACGCAGCTTTTTTTATCATATCAGCGTAGTCCATTTCAACGTGATAGATATCTGTCGAACAAGTATAATTTAAACAGTAAGAAAGTATGTCTGTACTTGCTCATCCCAAGTAAATTTATCTTACTTCGCTGACAGCTTAACTTAGTTAATGAATGAAAACAGGTAACATAACATTTTATGAATTATACATAAGTTTAGTGCTATGGAGTAACATCTACTTAGGACAGATAAGTATCACGCATGCAGAGATAGTTGATAGTTGTACAAACAATCTGTCCAACAAAGACAGCAAACGTCACATTTTACACGGTCGTAATGACTGTGCTAGTTATCACTGTCACCGTGGAATCCGGTCTTAAGACAAAGGATTCTAATTTGAATCCTGTGAGAGTTGGAATCCTGTGGAAGTTCCCCACTGTAAATCAATTTTCGGAACGAGCTCCAGTTCCCATCGCGGAAGGTCACCCTTCCTCCAGTATAATGGATGAGGATACGAGTCCTTTCTCCGAAGAAAGTGGACCTGTTCCCGAAATTAAGGATGAGAAGATGGAGACTAATTGTCACAGCAACTGGGGCGCTCTCGTAGCGAAAGTGAACTTGATCCTATCAGATCATGAGGCTGTAATTGTCTCCTCTCTTGTATTTTCGTAACCCTATAATTTATGATTTAAGTAGTAATTGCATTCCTTAATACATTAGGGTTAGGAACCTTTGCACTCATGCAGGAATAAAAAGATATTACTTCAGCAAACAAAAAAAAAAAAAAAAATGCATTTTATATTTTAAATGCAACATCCAGAAAATGAGATCCTTTCGCGTACTTTCTTTATGGTATTACTTCCTCCGTCTCTTATTACTGCTTTCTTAGTACTGTCTTTTGAGAAATCTAGATCCTTATCAATATTTCTACTAGACACGTACTTCTTTAATCTTATTATACTTTTTTAATCTTAATAGATTTCTTATTTTATTCAACGAAATTCACCCTTTAAAATGTTTTAGTGAATCACGATTCATTTCAACATAATTTATAACTTCAATAATCTGTATATGAATCATAATTTCAACCTATTCTAATATATAATCGATGTAGCCCGAACCAGATATCATTCCTTCGAATTCCTCTCGTATTCAATCCTTACAATCCGAAATCCTTCGTAAAATCCTCAATGCTCCTTACTTTGTCACAAATAAAATCATACATAAAGGCCTTAATGTTCCCTATGTAACCGATCTACCCCGAACCAGATATCACTCCTTCCATTATAAACTCCCTGACCACCCAAACCGACTAGTTTATGACCTTACTACCTCTTCCATTCCTGACAATACTCCAAGGCACCTAAAAAGAAGATGGCCACGAGACATGCTAATGTAAAAACGTTATTAGAGTGCTACCAATGGGTAGTTTCTCTTCGCGCCTGTATCACACCTTTATAAACTTACTTCAAATTCACTTGTTGTATCATTATGCACAGTTTTAATTTCAATAAATAAAATAAAAAAGGTTTTTAATTTTTAATAAAATTAAATTAAAAAACCTAAGTTCCAAAGGAATTTATCTTAAAACCAAAAAGATATCAATACCACAGCATTATTTCAGAAAATAAGCATGAATATAATTTGAAATAAGTAAAAATTTTAAACAAAGCTGAGAGTGTAAGAATTGGAAAATATTCATAATCTATTTATATTATAAAAAATGTAAAAGACTTTGTTAATATAAAAATTGGTACGGAAGGAATGGGACAGCATTATGTTGACATAATAAATCCAGAAAAAAATCAATAAACAACATATAGAAATATAATTAACCTAATCGCTAGAGTAATAAAAATTCAGAGTTCAGTTCATTGAACTTTTGATAAACAGAGGGACATGAAGAAGAAAGTTCAACTTAAAAACCTATTTTTCTTTCTTTTTGTTCATTTTTTCACTTATGTTAACATATTTTTTAACGTTAGTTTACTTTTTATTATGCATTGTCACGTTGTTTTGTATATTTTTCAACCCTTATGAAGCCCTAAAGAGTGGGCCGAAACCTTAGCAACTAAATAGTGGTTAACTATTTTTTGTTCCTTTTTCATCGTACTCCTGACCATCTCGGTCAAGTAACTCTTTGATTTTTAATACATATCTTTCCTTATTTATTTCATTTTTCTAACATCTATGTTTGTTATCTTCTTATATGAATAAATTTATAATATTTCTATATTATAATGTCTACCTTCTTATATTATTGCTATTATATTATATTATATTACCATCATATTTTTTTTTTATATAACTACTGTTTCCTGCAATATATTTCCCGTTTTTTACCGGATCGAATTAAATATTACAAAAATATGAATATGAAGTATATATTATAAAAATATATTACGTTTAATATTTTTTTCCCGTGATTTTTAAACTACCTGTCAAATCACTTTATTATGTGTAGGTATATTTAGTAATTGTAGCTTTTATATTTTTAAATGTACTCACCATTATTAGAAAAAAAATGTTATTATTTAAATTTCTCGCGTATGGAACCGTAGGATATATAATATAATATAATGTTACTATTAATTAACTATTAAAGTTATAAAAAAAAAAAATCAAGAACATCTAGACCAACCAGTAGACAGTGTAACATACCACTAACACTTAAACACATACTGACAGAGTGTAAGCATTTGATAGACACCGAATAACCATATAATTTGGCAACTTTATTAAACTACACAAATAGCCCTCACATTCCAGAAAAATTTGATTACTACCTTAAGGAAACAATAATGTACTAAAATAGTATATATTATTAATTTTATTTATTACATCAAATTTCATTTTCTTCATATTTTTCTTTATATTAAATATTGCTTTGATATTAGGTAATATATAATATATTCCAGTAGAACTATATTAATATTAGGAATATTTCCAAGCTTAGTCAGTATACATAGGCAAACATCACTATCACTATTGATGGCCTTATATTATATAAAAAAATAAAAAATCAAGGAACGACATTTTTTTTCGTGGCTGAATATGGTTAAATCTGTACTTGGATAAAATCCATCAAGACACATCTATAATTCGAAAATGGCTCATGTAATTTGACTGTAATTTAGAGGAAAGTTATGAATTTGTATAAAATAATTCTAAAATCAATTAAATTAGATTCTATCGGAATTAACGTTCATCTAATTTAGATAAAATTAACGTGAATATTGCAAGGTTCATGCAATGCAAATTTTGTAGACTACTTTAGCTCAGGAATGTGTAAAAGTATTTTTCTCGGCACACTTATATTTCGCACAGCTAATCCCATTATGTCCAAATTTAGAGAGACTTTGAATATCATTGCATATTTTCTAAAAAAATATATATATAATTTCATCATTTCATTATCTCTAGATTATTTTTAGATTTTATTTCCCATGTTACACAGTGATATTCCAAGTAATTTGAGCTCCAATATTGAAAAATACTGCACTAAATCTGTTTAGTCCATCCGTTTTTTGGAAAATTTAAAGTTTTTTGGGTGATGAGCTAAACCGATTTCCAATTTCCATGTCTTAAATGATTCAGACGTGCAGGTTCCCATTAAAAATTCGAAACTCGCCTGAAACATCCGATCCTGTAAGCCCTAGCTATGAGGTCTTGAATAATTAAAAAATAATACAAGTTTACAAATAGTTGAATCTTAACTATTAAACTAAGGGTCGCACAGTAGCTCAGGGGTTAGGGGCTGTCGTTTTGAGGTTCCAGGTTGGTGCCGGTTCGAATCTGGCCTTGGGGCATTGAATTTTTCATTAAGTGGTGGTCCCACAAAATGAAACTTGACCTCAACCATGGTCAGAATAGGTTGGTCACCTGTAGACAACTAGGCAAACATCACCTTCGACGTGGTTTGCCTTAAAAATAAATTAACCCATTAAACTGATGCGATGTTCATTTGGAGGAAAACGTAATCTCTTATTACGCAAAACCTTACTTAAAGTGAGTGCAGCTTTACCAATTGTGTGTTTTAAATAGACTTTCTTTATAATATTATATTGTTCATACGAACATATTGTAGTTGGTTAATACTGGATAATAACATACATTGCAATGAAGATATATACATCATATTGATATGTATAAAATCCTCTTGAAAAAGATCTCTGTTGTAAAGCGTTTTTTGTTACTATTTATGGTTATAATAATTTTAAAATTATAATAAAAGTTAAATTTAAAAGCAACATTATTTCAATTTATAAACCATGCTTTCTACATTTAAGCAATCGGTGAAATAATGCTGCCTATAAATTCAACAAATTTACCTTCTAAAATAAATTTCATATATTAAATTTCAAAAGAAGTTTAACCTAAACTACATCATCTTATTTATGCTACCAATCGAAACCACTGACCACCCAAAAAGAAAAAAAAAAATAATACTTAGGTGTGATGATAAAATTCCTTATAAATATTGGGAACTATGGCATATAAATAGTTAAGAACAATGATGAATGTTTGTTCAACTGTAACACTATCTATTAAAAAAAAAAAAAGTACTACTTCACCGAAACGGAGGCAAATATGTAGATATAACTCTAGGTCAACAGGTTCCTGTCCTAAATATTTTCGGATTAAGACCTGTTAGTAGACTACTTGGCAAAGATTATTTATTTAAATTTACTAACGTTAGTAAGAATTAAAATTGAAATTTATAATATTATAATTAAAAACAGTAATAAATTATCAAATCATTTTATTCAAATTATTAGAATTTATGGCCGAATCAAAACATCTCCATTACCATTATTTAAATTTTTTTCGTATATATAATTTTTTATTGTTAGTTTTTATCATTCATAATCATTTAATGTTTTTAAGTTATTCTTGTTTCAGTCACTGGGATAATTGAAACATGATTTTCCACGTGTTTAGTATTGTTAATACCTGCTTCTATGATGTTTGTATGCCATGAGCCGAGAAGAAAAAAAGGCAGTTATCTCACTCCAATTTTTGATTACTTCAATAAAAAATATGTATAATTACTAAAATTGATGAGTCTGCCAAGTATAGGTAGGGGGATTAAAAAATGGTGGCTGTTTCAAAAACTTAAAAAAAACATTGATTTCTCATTCGGAGCTCTATATCTTAAAAACTACCAACAATACTACAAAATCTAAGAGCACATTATTTAAAGAAGAGTAAATTTGCTGAAATATTAGACCTAAAAGAGCTATTTACGTCCAATAGTTCTCGACATATAGCTTTCTAAAAAGCAAAATTTCTTAAAAATCTACTGAAAGATTAGTAGTTAGTTATTATTTTGAGAAATCTATATCTCAGAAACTATGTGACGTACAGATGTCTATTAGCACTCAAATTAAAGCTAGTTTAATGGACTATAAAGAAGTTTATGAACTTCACCTTCGTAGGAATAGTAGTTTTCATGATATTTGCTAAAATAAATTGATTTATAGTTGTTTGGACAATAAGTTTGATTTATGAAAAACTTTATTTCAGAAATCATTGGACGTACAGATGTCTGCCAGCGCTTAAATTTATTATAAAATAGTTAATAATGTTTATCTCTTTAGGAGTTGTAGATTTTATGATATTTGACCAAATAAACTTAGAAAATGTTAATTTCTTGTTGTTCGTATAAAATGTTGGATTTTCGAAAAAATATATCTCTAGATCCATAAGACGCACATATGTCTGCCAACACTCAAAATAAAGGAAATTCAACTTACTATAGAGTAGTTTATGACACTTATTTTCGTAGGGGTAGTAGTTTTTATGATATTCACATATGAATACAACTACATACAACTATAAATCAATTTATTTTAGCAAATTTCATGTAAACTATTACTCCTAGGAAGATAGACATCATAAACTATGCAACATTCATACATATATCATGTCCCATACAACATTTTTATGAAATGTTGCTTTTTAAAGAGCTATATCTCGAAAACTTTTTAACGTAAATAACTCTATTAGGGCTCATATTTTAGTAAATTTATTCTTCTTTAAATGACGTTCTCTTTGGTTTTCTTGTGTTGTTCCTACTTTTTAAGATATAGAGCTCCGAATGAAAAATTATTTTTTTTTTTATCGCTTTGAAACAGCCGCCATTTTTTATTTCCCCTACCTATACTTGGCAGACTCATCAATTTTGACTATTAATTATACATAGTTATATGAGTATGAATTGGTGTGAGATAACTGCCTTTTTTCTCCTCATGGGCTCTTGTACTATTAGCCATACATGTTGCTGCAGGGAACCTGACGTCACTTAAATTCGCAAGTATATACGTGGTAACAGTGTACGTCCTCTTTTTTTTCTATTGTTATTACTGAACTTGAAATTGATTTAGTGATATCATTCTAATTTTTTGACCTTATCTCGTTAGCAATTATCTGGCTCACATAACTCTGGTATTTCCAATCGTATTGCGTGCATTTGTTTTACCGATTCTGATATTAAATCAAATTTTTAGGAGAATTGATGTTGTCTGTCGAAAAAAAAAAAATCAAAAAGTGAAGACGCAGTATCTGGCAGATATAATTTTGATATAATATATAACTCTTTATTATTCTATCTATCTTCTATTTTAGACGGTATCTATAATAATAAACAATATAATATCTATTAATATTTTAAGTATTGCATTTTCGCTATTTTAAGAAGTAATTTTTCGATATATCCATATCATAAACTATTAAAACTATAAAATTTAACCTAACTCATATGTGGTTGGGCATGTTATCCAATGCATTTCGGGGTCTATTTTCCTTTTTTTAATTTTATAAGTAAAAATTATATTAAAATTAATTTTAAACAACCGTAGTATTCAGAATTTATATTTGCATAATTCTGGTTTATTTTTCAATTGTTTGATTTAAAATTCAACGTGCAGTTAATATTTGATGTATATATAAATAGATTTACGATTTTTTTCTTTTTTATTATTTTCTTAATGTAAAAATCATTGTATTATTAAAATCAAATTTATGGATACATGCACAAGTACTATTTTATTTATTACGTCATAACCATTTGATTTGCCTCTAATGTCCCATTACACTCTTAATGTTTAGGGATATTAAAAAAACATGTATAATATCTTCATTATCTACCATATGATACTACATATATATTATGATTTAATTAAATAATCTATAAATAAAGTTGGACATTATCTATGAATTAACATTTCCTCCTTGTTGCAGGTCGAAAGAGCGGAGGCTTCGGAGGCGGCGGTGGTGGAGGTGGGAAGAAAGGAGGCGGTATGATGATGATGTTGGCCTTCGCGGGTATGGCCAGTTGGTTAGTTCAGATGGCCTTCGCTAAGATAGCGCTACTAGCTGGTAAGGCCCTACTCGTCGGCAAGATGGCCCTTCTCCTTTCGGCCGTCATCGGCCTCAAGAAACTGCTGGGAGGAGAAGAAGGCCACGACTCACACCAGGTCGTATACGCCCAGGAGGCCCACCATGGAGGGCACGGATGGGGAAGATCTGCCCAAGAGTTGGCGTATTCTGGCCACGTCAAGGGCATGAAGCAGTGACCCTACCTAGTTCCTCTCATATCGTGATATTTGTATAATTTTATTGAAATGGTCTTATGACAATATTTATATTGTACATAATTGTTGTAATTGATGACAATTATAAAACAAATACAACATAGGAAACAAAAATAACAAAGTATTGTGACGACTTCCTATTCACTAACTAAATGGACTGACACCATACCGAAACCTGACTGAAACTTCAATCAATGCCTTTGTTACAGAATTTAAAAAAAAACAATTGTATAAATGTGTATCTAATCTATTATATATTTATTTATATATTTAATTTATTTATTATTGTTGTTGTTGTTAATAAATTATGTATTTAATTTGTTAATTTATTTTATTTTTAATCCTTTCATTATTGAAAAATAATAGCTAGAAGTATTAAACTAATATTTGTGAATTCAAATTCACTTTTTTGCACAATCCCCAAAAAATGACTCATCGTATTTTTTTATTTGATACTAGATCGGCCTGGCCTTACATGGTTAATATACTATGAGTTCATATTTTTTTTTTTTTTTTTTAAGAAAATATAAAAGATAAAAACTACAAAGAAAATGATAAATGACTAGATGGATGATAAAAGAGACAAAAAAACATAAGAAAACTTCTTTGAAACATGAAATGGTGTTGAAACAATAAAAAAAAAAAAAAAAGGTGAAAGAAGAAAATAAATTAACATTAAAATATACTGGTTGTTTATATTTGTTTACAAATAAAATTAACCGGTTAATTAATTAAGATTAACTGGTTAGGAAAAAAATTAATAAAAGGTAGAGATTCTTGCAATAGTGTACTATGTAATTAAATATTAGTACAACTAAATTGCTATTGCTATAACATGTGGTTTATAGAAACAGAAAGATACGATGATACTTACTTTGGTGATAATGTATAGATTGAAAAAGATAGAAGTTAGATAGACAAACTGATAGGAGAAAAATAGGGGAAGAATGAAAACAATAAACTCCACTAGGTCTGCCATTGCAATATAAATTAAAACAGAATACATCCAGTGATTGGCTCCTACTCCTCTGCCACGCCTCTGGAGGTCATTACAAGGCCCACCTTTTTGGCTTCACTTTTGTTACCAGGTTATTTCTTCACACAAAACCTCTACTTCCAAGGTCATTATAGCTTCTTCACTATTTCTGTTTTCATTATTTATCTTTTATCAACTCGTTTCGTTTTCAGTAAGATAAAATATAAAACATCAATGACCTTCTCGTTTCCAATAGCTCCTACATCTAGGACAATACTTTACTTCTGCCTGAAACTAGCCGACCCCTAATAAAATGCAAAGGAACCAAATTTGTTCCAAGATGTCAAGAATGCAAAATCCAAGTTTTCCGATTCTGAGGACATAACTTTTACTTTTACTAACATATTTATAGAATTAAATAAAAAATGAAAAGAAAAAAGTAATTTTACAAATGAAATTACATTGAGATCTTGGCTTAACTTCTGTTTATAATGTTAATCAATATATGTCTATTTATATTGTTCACACAGATGCGCAGGATTGGTTATGTAATAAGTGAAGGAATAGATGTTGTTTAAAGGAGAGAATGGACGAGGATTGGCGAATAGAGATGGGAAGAGAATTCAAGAAGGAGCACGCACGTATGACGAAGGATTTGCTAAAGGAAGTGGTTCTATAGGAGGGCATATATAAATCAATTGGTTGGGATTTTTATTGTTAATGCCTTTTTGAAGTTTAAAGAAAGGATGGATGAACGAAGAGTAAGGATATCAAGGATATAGGTAGGTTTTTGATTTTAAGAACATAGAATAGGAAAACACAAAGGAGGTTGGATAGAGCATCTCGGTATACCAACTGGAGATATGAGATCGCCTTGGAAACGCAGAGATAAATCTTATGAAGCAATTTATGAGTCTTGGGCCGTCTGTAGCTCTGGTGGTTAGTCGCAGGTCTAACCAATCTGAGATTTGCGGGTGGTGCCAGTTCGAATCCGGCCTGGTACGTTGACTTTTTTATTGAGTGGCGGTCCCACCAAATGAAAACCTGATATAATAAGTAGGTCACCTGAACATAACCTCCCCCCCCCCAGCATATGTCAGACATGATAAAAAATTTATATATGTAAATATATTTTTTTTTTTTGGGCAGTAAGGAAGGTGATATTATATATTTGCGCCTAGAAAACCCTCAAAATATGAATTATCATAGAAACAGAAAAATATAAAAAAAAGAAAATGTTCAAACTGTACACCTTCTATGGCTGGTGCTTCCATTATTTCGGAAATTACATTCTCATGACTTCAAAATGAAAATTGAGAATGGCTATTAATTACTCAAAATGGTACAAATCCGTATAAACTATTTGAGTATTTTCTTTAATCTGTATAACGTTTTCTTCCCTAATAAAGAGAGAGAACGTAAGAGTTATTGATATGATTTGAAAGAGCAGAAATTCAGCTTTTCAACGTATTTATCCCGGGAACTAGTAATATTTTTATCACCTCTTAGCAGCAGAAGGTTTGATTAGTGGATATGGAAGATTCCATTGGTTAGTTGGTGGGATGTTAAAATTTTAGGCGTTTCTCAGGGTGACAGGGGGTCAATCGATGTCTTCAAGAACGGCTATCAGATGACCTAAGAACCACTCTCTCAACATCAGTAAACGAGCTCATTTCCAGCTCCTGACTCTAATCAAGGCAACAATATGCAAATTGAAGTCGGTTTCTTTTGTGTGCTCCATTGAAAAAAGGACAACGGTCTGGAGTCATTTTTAACTTACAGGGTCTCGAATTATGGCTTGGGATTTATCCTGAAATATATACCAAAATGGTTCTTCTTTCTGGCTACATAAAAAAAAAAAAAAGTTTCCTTACATTAGATATTAGAATTTAGCGGTGTGTTTGGTACTGGTAATAGTACAAGAGCTCTAGAGGAGAAAAAAGGCAGTTATCTCACACCACTTTTTGATTACATTAATGAAAACTATTTTTCATTCGGAAATTACCTCTGTATCTTGAAACGTAGGAACAGAAGAAAACCAAAGAGTACGTCATTTAAAGAAGAGTAAATTTGCTAAAATATGAGTCCTAATAGAGTTATTTACGTTAAATATTTTTCGAGATATAGCTTTTTAAAAAGCAACATTTCATAAAAATGTTGCATGAGACGTACTAAAAGATCATATCACAAAAACCATTTAACGTACAGATGTCTATTAGCACACAAATTAAAGGTAATTTAATGAGCTATAATGTAATTTATGATGTTTATTTTCGTAGGAGTAATAGTTAACATGAAATTTGCAAAAATAAATTGATTTATAGTTGTTCCGACAAATTTTAATTTGCCAAATTTAATTTCATATGCGAATATCATCAAAACTATTACCCCTACGAAGATAAATGTCATAAACTACATTATAGTAAAGTACATTTCCTTTATTTTGAGTGTTGGCAGACATAAGTGCGTCTTATGGATCCAGAGATATATTTTTTCAAAAATCCAACATTTTATACGAACAACCAGAAATTAACATTTTGTGAGTTTATTTTATCAAATATCATAAAAACTACTACTCCTAGAAAGATAAACATAATGAGCTATTTTCTAGTAAATTTAACTAGCTTTAATTTGAGCGCTTGCAGACATCTGTACGTAAAATTGTTTCTGAATTGAAGTTTTTCATAAATCAAACTTATTGTCCGAACAACTAAAAATCAATGTATTTTAGCTAATATCATGAAAACTACTATTCCTACGAAGGTAAAGGTCATAAACTTCTTTATAGTCCATTATACTAGCTTTAATTTGTGTGCTAATAGACATCTGTATGTATAATTAATAGTCAAAATTGATGAGTCTGCCAAGTATAGGTAGGGGGAATAATGGCGGCTGTTTCAAAGCGATGAAAAAAACTAATTTTTCATTCGGAGCTCTATATCTTAAAAAGTAGGTACAACACAAGAAAACCTGAGACAACGTCATTTAAAGAAGGGTAAATTTGATAAAATATGAGCCCTAATAGAGTTTTTTAAGCTAAATAGTTTTCGAGATATAGCTTTTTAAAAAGCAACATTTCATAAAAATGTTGTATGGGACGTACTGAAAGATCAGTAGTTAGTGAATTTATATCTCAAAAAACATTTGATGTACAGATGCCTATTAGCACTCAAATTAAAGCTAGTTTAATGCGCTATAATGTAGTTTGTGATGTTTATCTTCGTAGGAGTAATAGTTTACATGAAATTTGCTAATATAAATTGATTTATAGTTGTTCGGAAAAATTTTCATTTGCCAAATTTATATTCATATGTGAATATCATAAAAACTACTACCCCTACGAAAATAAGTGTCATAAACTACTTTATAGTAAGTTGAATTTCCTTTATTTTGAGTGTTGGCAGATATATGTAAGTCTTATGGATCTAGAGATATATTTTTTCAAAAATCCAACATTTTATACGAACAACAAGAAATTAACATTTTGTAAGTTTATTTTGTCAAATGTCATAAAATCTACAACTCCTAAAGAGATAAACATTATTAACTATTTTATAATAAATTTAAGCGCTGGCAGACATCTGTACGTCCAATGATTTCTGAAATAAAGTTTTTCATAAATCAAACTTATTGTCCAAACAACTATAAATCAATTTATTTTAGCAAATATCATGAAAACTACTATTCGTACGAAGGTAATGGTCATAAACTTCTTTATAGTCCATTAAACTAGCTTTAATTTGAGTGCTAATAGACATCTGTACGTCACATAGTTCCTGAGATATAGATTTCTCAAAATAAATTAACTAACTACTAATTTTTCAGTAGATTCTTAAGAAATTTTGCTTTTTAAAAAGCTTTATTACGAGAACTATTGGACGTAAATAGCTTTTTTAGGGCTAAAATTTCAGCAAATTTACTCTTCTTTAAATAATGTTCTCTTAGATTGTCTAGTGTTGTTGGTAGTTTTTAAGATATAGAGCTCTGAATGAGAAATCAATTGTTTTTTAAGGTTTTGAAACAGCCGCCATTTTTTATTCCCCCTACCTATACTTGGCAGGCTCATCAATTTTCAACATCAATCCACAATATACTATCTTTCTCCACGAGGACAAGAACTACTCACAAGGGGCCTCATCACCCACGTTTCTGTATCATTATATCATGTATTTATGACATAATCTCACTAATGACACAATCAACATTTTTTTATTTTTAATTTTGTATTAGTTACAAGAATTATTAATATCTTTTTTTATTTAATGTATATATATTCTTTTTCTTTATTTTTTCTAAGTTTTTTATTTAATTATGTACAAGTATAGTCAGACTCATCAATTTTGACTAGTAATTATACATAGTTTTTATTGAAGTAATCAAAAATTGGGGTTAGTTAACTGCCTCTTTTTCTTCCTGGCTGTTGCACTTAAATGTAAGAGTGATTGAGTAAAGAAACTATAGTAGGCAGGAAAATTAACTTACCGAATCGAAAAAAAAAAAAAAAAACAGAATATTTTATATATTTAATTTATAGTACTAATGAAATTCAATTTTAATTAAAATATATATAATATATTTATAACTTTATTAAAATATATAAAGTAAATACTATATATACCCTATTAATACTACATATACCCTAGCATTGACTTTTTTCTTCAGTATTGTCAGCTATATACTTTTTTTATAATATATTATAGCGAATCACAGATGTATATTTGAATGAATGTGGTAGAAAATTATTTTATCCCCTTTCACTCTGCTTTCATGAGCTTTCGAGAGGACTAAATGAGGCAAAACAGCAAATACAACGATCGGCATTAGAAAGGATAGTTTAGATCCCGAACGGTTAATTTCACTAAAGTAATTTGAATCATTTTTATTTTTGAAAAAAAATAAATAAAAAAAGAATGGAGTTGAGATTTTTTTTACAAAATAATTTAAAACAATGTCAAATGTCAAAATTAATCTAAGGCTAGCTTGACATTTCAAAAAGTGTGAAGCTATGATACGATCAGGTTTTTCAGGCTAAATTGGTCAAAATATTTAGTCATTAATAGGGACCATCACGAAATGAGGCTAATCTGAAAATTTTTGGGTTTTTAATTCTTGCTTTACTAACTTATTGTTCACTGATGAAAGGTTAGCAATTCTTAATCTATCGCTTCACAGTTCATCGTAATAATATGAAGTTAATAATTACAATTTTTAAAAAAGATAAATAGAAACATAAAATGTACTAAATATTAATAATTAAAAATTAAAGATTTACAGAATATCGGATTATAATATTAACAATACTATTTTACTATTTACTTTCTCTTACCTATATATGAAATATACAGTAAGGAAAATTATTTGTGATCGTAATTAAATTGTCGATATCCAGGACGTGGCTATGATAACAGAAAATATAATACTTGCCTCCCTGGGAATCATTCACCACAACATGTATGGAAACACTTGAGTAATGGAATCATCCAGAGGAAGGATGACATGAATACATTGCATATTTTATTTGTTACTTTATTATTTTTGTATATATATATTTAATATTTTAATATAAATTTTCACATAATTTTATAACCACAAATTTTTATTTATCCTTAGCTATATATTTATCGTTTATACATGCCCACGCTCAGCGGAGAAGGGTGTGAGTTAAAGGAAAATACAAAAATAAATATAATCGCAAAAGGGAAAAAAAAGACAAAACAATAAAGAATAAATTGCTCCTTAGGCGCCACGATATTTTTTTCTTGGAAATAACGAAAACCTCGAAGCGTTATACCCACAAACTTGTAGGTTGACTAAATGCTTAACCTCATCAACTAAATTTGCATTATTATACCAAAGAATATAAAAGCGAATATAAAATCAAAAACATAAATAAAATTTAGTTCGAACACCACGTAGTCTTTGGGTGTACTCCTGGCAGAACGCAAGGTAGTTCGATATTTCCTTTCAAGTCACCGTCTCACCTTTCCCAGAATTATAGAGATGAAACCTGCCACAACTCTCCTATCCAGGACGTGCTGAAGATTCGTTGCCACGCACTGCACTATATCCCCACTTCCAGTGTTAATGAATGTCCATTGAAGTAGAACACCATCATTTTGAAAAAAAAAAAAACACATACGATAACATTTCTCATATGGTACTATTTCGGTTCAAAGAGTAAAGACAGAGGGCCTTTAAACTATTAATTAAATAATCAACTATAAATCAAACTGCCACCTTCAAAAAACCAAAACCCACTCGTCTGAACATACGTGTTCCAAAATCAAACTGTCGCCTTCACAAAAACAAAACCCACTCGTCTGAACATATCGCTCGTATTTTGTTTTTTCCATGAACCTCTTGCCTACACAGATCTAGCCAGTGTTTTTATTTCACCATGGCAACCGTAACAATTTGTTTATTTTTGATACATATTTGTTACTTGTGTATTTTTCATATATATGTGTATCACTATTTTTATCCATTATTCTTTTAAAGGCACATTGGGTTGAAAGCAAAATATAAAAGAGAGAAATGGGAAAGGACAGATAAGGAGGGAAAAAAATCATGAAAGAGAAGAAAAGAAAAAATGATGAAAGAACCAAAGAAACGAAACAAAAAAAAATATATATATTACTACTGTTATAATTATTATTGTAGACTCGTTAGGACTATTTATCGCGATATCAAAAATATTGTCTAATTAGAATAAAGTAAGTATGTTGTGTAATTAGCGAACCCATGAACTTTGGCAGCACAACTTTGTATTTTAATATAGTTTTTCTTCCAAGAATTTCAGTTTCCGACGACAACATGGACGGGCCAAAAGGGGGGCAAGAGCCCCTCTCCCCTCTAGGAGTGAAAACAAATTATTAATTTGATTTTTTTTTTTAAGCCAACACTAATTGTAATATCTAATGAAGCATTGTGGCATTGGCATTATATATAATGTTCTTAAACTTTTGGTTTCATTATCTGTTTCTGTGCTGAAATATCGCAACCTGATTAACTATGGCTTGCCCCCCCAAGTTTTGATCCTGGGCACAGCCTTGGACGATAATACACGTTTTCAGTATACCAATTTTTCTTTCTATAATTTTTCGATAAAATCGACTTAAACGGAGGTGTCAGTTTATAGAATCGATTTTTCAATTTTCTCTAAAATCTCTCTGATGGTTTTTGATTAAATTCGGTATGTCGATGTAAAATTAAATGCTTTTTAATATCAGCTTGGTCTTATCCTCAATTAAATCGTTTAAAATGGCTTAAATGCCGAATATTCAATATGGCTTCCGTATTTTTAATCTTGTTTATTTGAAATAATTAAACATTTCAAATTTTTACTCGTAGTGCAAAATGGATATGTATGAACTATGAAAGGATTTGACTTGACGAGATAAGATGAAAATTCATTTTCCGAAAATATTTGAAAATATATTTCCGAAAATAAGAGTAGTAATTACCAGTGATACGGCGAGAGGGATGCGCTGGGATCTTTTGAGCTCTGCTCTACCCTCACACGTGGGGGATAGAGTGGGCTCAGGGATCCTCAGGTCGATTGTGTAAATATCATATCTAAGAGTTTAAATGTGACTAGAGATTATATTATTTTATTTATTTATTTTTAATACACATAGTTTGATTATGTTTCTTTTGTTTATCCTTCTGTTTGTATATATTTTAAGAGAGATTTTTTTTTTCATTCATTTATTTATTTTTATTCTTATTTTATTTTATTTTTGTATGAATGTGATCATTCATCACTATTACCTATTGCCCTCAACTGTATGGCAGATTGTAATACCTATCAATAAATAAAATGTATTAAAAAAAAAAAAAAGAGTATAGACGTATTATAAATTGTTGGGAAGCCAGAGACTTTAGAAATATAATAAATAAGTATCAATTAATAGTTAATTTATAATTAAATAAGTAACATTTGAAAATAATTTTAAAGTAAACAGTATAGAAAATATTGAAAATAGGCATTAATTAAGCCCTGCAAGGTGGGGCGAAACGTTGGCTCAATATCCATCTTCCTTTTTATTATTACACACGATTAATCAACGATCTTCCAGTATGTTTTAAATATTTAGGGGCATATAAATATCTACACAACATATACTTTTGTTAAAAATGTCTCTTGGTAAGAACGAATTTGATTTTTGTTAATTGTACCACAAGAAAACCCAAAGCATTTATAGCAATACAAATTTTTTTTTTTTTAATAATTTATTTATTGATATTTACAAATGTATACATATATACACATCAAGTAAATTTGCTGTAAGTGATATTATGACATGATAAAAACATGTGGAGAATCTACCCATTGATAGAACTCCAAAAACATTTCTAAAGGAGAAGATCTCGAGGCCATCTTCTTTTCAGACGCCTAGGAAGATTATTAGGTAATGAAGGAGAAGCCAGGCTAGAAACAAGTGGATTTGGGTGGTTGAGAAGTTTATTATGGAAGGAACGGTATCTGGTTCAGGCCAAATCGGCTACATATGGAACATTGAGGTCCTGATGGATGATTTGATTAGTGGCAAAGTAAGGACCATTAAGGATTTTACGAAGGATTTTGGACTCTAAATAAAAAAATGATAATTAAATGTTTGAAATTTTCGCCTTCCAGGGGGGTAAGTGAAAGTTGGGTGATGCGCCCACTACACCATTTTTTTATTATATATTAGTCCGTACGTTTCTATATAAATTTTAGTCTTTATTCCCTTAACTAGATGAATATATTCATATTGCTTATCATGTGAATAAAAAGGGCATGTCTAAGCCAAATTTAACCTTGGTGAAAAATTTATAAATAATCTGTGTATTTTTTTTAGTAGCATTTTGAAATAAACTATTATAATATTAAATTTTTTTATCACTTTATACATGTTTTATTTATTTAAATAAATAATAAAGTCATTAGAATGAAATGGATAATATTCCCATAGAGCTCGGCAATTTAAGAGAAAAAAATGCTAATGGGCTCTATGTCCCGGTTCAGGAGAAGAGAATGCAAACTTGAAGACAGGACAGAGTCATCAAGAAAAACGAAATGACTCCGCTCATCGGCCTAATGAGTCCATGTTCTCTCTGTCCTCGTTCGCACTCGAGGAATTTAAGGGAAAATGGTCAGTACAATAAAACCGAGCTGTAGGTGTCAGGAATATCGCACTAATTGACTTGATAAAGCTTGAAATATTTTTTATTTATTTAATGAGATTTACAACTGTACAATAATAAATACAATAAGTAAATATGATGTGTTTCATATACACTTGAAAATCTTGGAAAAGAACCACCCATTGGTGGTACTTCAAGCATTAATTTAAATTATAAGGTCCCGTGGCCATCTTCTTTTCAGACGCCTCCGAGGATTATTAGGGATCATTAAGGATGAGAGATTAAGAATTAATGGGTTAGGATGGTGAAGGAGTTTGGAATGAAAAGACGCATATCTGTTTTGTTAATGAGTTTATTTGTAACGTAATAAGGAGCATCAAGGATTTTACGTAGGATTTTGGAATGTAAGGATTGGATGCGGAAGGAATTTAATGGTTTGGTGGAGCCCCAGAGCTCAATTCCATATGTCCAAATTGGTCTGATTATCGTAGTGTATAATAATGTTTTGTAGAGAATGGGAATTTTAGAGCTTTTGTCAAGTAAGTGTTGTAGCAATCGGAGTCTACAAGCAGTTTCTTGTCGTTTCAGTCTTGTGTGTGGATTCCAGGTAAGTCTCTTGTCAAGATGGAGTCCTAAATATCGAATCTGTTCAACGGGCATTTTTTTGAAAATTAATGGTAGGTCTATATGGTGGAATAGACATATAAGTAAAAATTTCGGGCTCAAAGTGGTTAAAAAAAAATTATTTGTAGAACTTAAAAAAAAAATTTCGAATAACTTGAAAACTATAAATCTTCTTGATAATTTTAATTACTCATATGAAAGGTAATGAAATTCTCAAAAATACAAAACCTATATTATCGTGTAATTTTAGCTTCCTCATCGGCGAGAGTTTCGGATAAATTTGGGGTCAGTCCTATCCTGTTTATTGTTGGCAAATAGTGAGTACACTCTTCGAAAATATGTCTAATTGTAAGAATGGACTGACAATATTTGCACGTTGGAGGAGGCAGTTTTCTGATCAGGTGAGAGTGCGTGAGGAGAGTATGACCTATTCTCAAGTATAGGTATATAGGTAAAGGTATATACTGTATATTGATTGTAATATTTATTAGTCAGAGATTGAACTTATGTTTTTTTTAGTTTTTTGATAATTATTTGAAGAGAATGTATGTTCTAAAAACTGTGTTTTTCTCATTGTGGGGCATGAATATGCAAACAATAAAGTAGCGGATCTTCTTCAAAAGATGTATTATTACAAAGTTATATTATTGACTGATCCTCAAGACCCACGAAAAAAATAAATAAATACAAAAATAATAATAAGTTCAATGATAAGAAGAAATGTATGTCCGCAGAATGAAAAAGGAAAAAATAGAAAAAAAAAATTCTTATTAATTAATAAAACAATGAAAACTTATAGGTTGACTTAACCTTAACTTAAATGCTTAACCTTATTAACTAAATTTGCATTATTATACCAAAGAATATAAAAGCGAATATAAAATCAAAAACATAAATAAAATTTAGTTCGAACACCACGTAGTCTTTGGG
>NW_027105456.1:717932-719101 GCF_000696795.3 Halyomorpha halys | reverse complement strand
AAGAGAGATATATGAAAACTTTTAAAAAATATTAATAAAATCATTAATAGTTAAATAAAATAAAAGAAAACACATACTTAATTATTATATGATAAAATAACAAAAGAAACATGTACAACTACTACTTATAGATTAATTTAAATTATACAATTCCTTTTTATAAGTTTAAACAAAATATTTTTTTCCGACGAGTAATAGTATGATGTGGAAGTGGGTAGCACATTGCTAAGGCTATGGACTACTAACTCTAAAGGCCGGGTTCGAATCCGGTTCGGGAACCCTCCGAGGTCCATCCAGCCTCATAAAGTGGGTATCCTTAATTGGGTAAAAATATGGCAGCCGAACGAGATTCAGACCTAATCACCTCCTTGCACAACCGTTGGTCCAGCAACAGTACTTTCTGCACCCCTGACATTTCATGATTTGTAGCAGTCCAGATTTATAATTTATTATAGTTATAATATGAAATGTATCTTGAAAATCACATTCTTTAATCGGATTTTTTTTCATTTCCTTTCGAATCTTTGTTGTGATATTTTTCTCTTCCCTTTCGTCTATTTGTTGTCATACTTTTATCTAACATTTTGTGTCATTTGGTTATCAACTTTTATTCTCCCCTTTTGTGTCTGTTGTCATTTTTTTTCTCTTCCCTTTTGTGTGTTTGTTTTTATATTTTCCGATATTTTCATTAGTTATGAAATTTCGCTAGATTCTTAAATGTCATTAAATACACACACGCCCTTAGCTCCTTGATTTACATTATTGGAGATGACATGTATTGTTTACTAAATCCATGTCAACTCAAAAGGTTGTATATATATATATATTAGATAAAACCTAACGTTATTAAAAGGCACTTAAAAATTCAAATAAAAACATAACTTTCTGATAATTTTTTTTTTGTACTCTCCTGTAAAGATTTTAATTGGTATTTAAAGACAGGAAACTGTTCGTCGATTCCGACTATTACAACATTTACTAGACAAAAAGTCCAAACTTTCAATCCAATACAAAAGACTGATAATGACTATTATAAGGCCTATTTGGACATACGGAGTTGAGCTCCACTAAACCATCTAATTCCTCTCGAATCCAATCCTTACAGTCCAAAATCCTTCGTAAAATCCTTAATCCTCCTTACTTTGTCACAAATCAAATCATCCATCAGG
>NW_027105456.1:704733-717292 GCF_000696795.3 Halyomorpha halys | reverse complement strand
GTAATAAGGAGCATCAAGGATTTTACGTAGGATTTTGGATTGTAAAGATTGGATGCGGGAAGAATTTGATGGTTTGGTGGAGCCCCAGAGCTCAATTCCATATGTCCAAGTTAAAATAAATAATAAATATATAAAATTGTTTTTTTTTGTTGTTTTTTTTTCTGACCTCCTAGAAATTATAACTTAAATTAAATAAAATTGACTAAGTTGGATAAAATAAATAGACGTCCTTCCACTTGTTGTAATGAGAAGGTATTTTAACAATTTATAAAACAACATGATATTGAATTAAGAACTTACCGCGACACTCCCATATTAAAAGACTGCAGTGAAGGCCTATTAATGATACATTAAGTGGGAAACCAAAATAATAAGAATCAAGGAATATGGCGGCAAATAGAAGAACTGTCACTCATTCTCCATGAACGTCTATCACATACTGTTAGTATCATAAACTGATATCTAAGAGATAAGTAGGGATAGGATTTTTATGTGCTAAAAAATCCGAAATATATGTTAATAAATTGTCAAATATTTAAAATAATATCTATTTATAAATTTTGTATTATTCAACAATATAACTTACTAATTAATTATTAATTTTATAACTTAAAAAAGTTACAAAAATATGTATTTATTATATATTATATGAATAATATTTTAATGAAATTGTGTTAAAATATGTACAAAAAAATGTACTTAGAGAAAACATAGCTGTTCAATAACAAGACATTAATTAATAATTGTAATAAACTAATTGATTAATAATTACTCAGAATGAATTATGAACAAATTATAAATGGAAATAAAGAATAATCTTTGTTAAAAAGAAAAAAAAAATGTTTAGAAAAATATTTAAAACTTTGAAAGAAATCAATTATTCAGCAGGGTCAGTTACAAAATTATTGCAGATTAAATGCAATTTTAAATTTTCAAATAAAAATCTTCGTCGGTTTAACCGCAGAATGGACTTGTACCGGCTAAGAGATCTTTCAACATCTACTGATGTTATAGGGACATACTTAAATGAAGCTATTTCCATTGCATCTAGTTCGGTATTCTGCATCGCCCAGGCTGTGTCATCATTTGTTATAATAAGGAATAAGACCCTTGCTCTTTTTAATTGATTCGGAGAAATTCTCGATGTAATTCTGTGTGAAAATTTATTATTGTCACTGCTTTTAATTTGTGTTCAAAGATGAAGATATAGAATTTCTATGCACTATTTATGATAAATGATAAATTTCACTTTTAAGTTTCTTGCGTTCTCTTGAATTTTACGTTGTTGCTGCGAAAAATGTATTTACAATTGAACAAATAATTTAAGAAAATATGTGATTCAGGATAAAATACCTTAAAATATGATAAAAATAACAAATATTTGAGAAAATATGTGATTTACAACAAAATATGTAAAAAAGGCCAAATATTTAAAAATGAGTGAAATAAAAATGGCTTCTTTTGGCTAGAAATGTCTTGAAACATCTATATTTAGTAAGGAATAAAAGATATCATGGTCAGGTAAAAATACGTGAAAACATAAAAATCCTATCCCTAGTGATAAGCCATGGCGTTCAAATTTCAAACTTGAGTCTCTACATCATATTACTACTTGATTTAAGTTCTACAAGGGGATATACCTTCGCAGCACTTAAATTGTAAGAAGCTCAAGCCAATTAAGCACAAAGCATGAGATTATCTGAAAGCCTGAGAAGGCCCGTTGCAGCCTGCTAATGTACTAACATTCAGCCAGAACCAGTTCCCACGTTTTACATCCTTCCCTCTAGCAATAGTGGAACCTCGATAAAGAACAACTATATAATGAAAGCTTAATTATTATTATTAATTAATAATTTATTAGAGTGCAATGGGTAGTTTCTCTACATGCCTGTACCATAACATTATGATCTTACTTCAAACTTACTCGTTGTATTTTATGTACAGTTTTAAATGCCAATAAATAATTAATCATTTTACTTTTACTAATCTATACACGGAATTTATAGTAAGAGGAATTATTGAGATCGTTCAAGATTTGTTACTCGAGTAATCAATGAAAATATACGTTCTCAGGATCCAAATTCAAATAGAAGCCTGTTATGCTAAGTGATTTGCAATATGTATTACAATATTATTACATTTACACGTTTCTAAAATGAGAATGTCTACGTAATATAGACTTTTTTTCAATTCTAATTTATTACTATGCTTTTATTATTTCATATACAATACAATTCCTTATGTTCAATAACATAGAGATCAATAAAATAGCGTTGAAACCTCTTTGTACAAGAGCCGAAGAAGAGAAAAAAGGCAGTTGTCCCGCCACAAATTTTGATTACTTTAATGAAAACTATGTATAATTACTAGTAAAAACTGATAAGTCTGCCAAGTATAAGTAAGGGGAATAAAATAATGGCGACAGTTTCAAAGCGATAAAAAAAATTAATTTTTCATTCGGAGCTCTATATCATAAAAAGTAGGAACAACACAAGAAAACCTAAGAGAACGTTATTTAAAGAAGAGCAAATTTGCGGCCTAATAGAGCTAGTTATAATAAATAGTTCTCGATATATAGCTTTTTAAAAAGCAACATTTCATAAAAATGTTGTATGGGACATACTGGAAGATCAGTAGTAAGTGAATTTATTTTGAAAAATCTATATCTCCAAAACCATTTGACGTACATATCTCTTTTAGCACTCAAATTAAAGCTAGTTTAATGAGCAATAAAGTAGTTTATTATGTTTATCTTCGTAGGAGTAATAGTTTTCATGAAATTTGCTAAAATAAATTGATTTATAGTTGTTCGGACAAATTTTCATTTGCCAAATTTATATTCATATGTGAATATCATAAAAACTACTACCCCTACGAAGATAAGAGTTATTTACGTTAAATAGTTTCCGAGATATAACAAATCAACATTTCATAAAAATGGACGTACAACTATGAGATGTACAGATGTCTGCCAGTACTCAAATTAAAGCTAGTTAAATAAACTATAAAATATTTATTAATGTTTACCTTTTTAGGAGTAGTAGTTTTTATGATATTTGACAAAATAAACTCACAAAATGTTAATTTCTAGTTGTTCGTATAAAATGTTGGAATTTTGAAAAAATATATCCCTAGATCCATAAGACGCACATATGTCTGCCAACTCTCAAAATAAATAAAATTTAACTTACTATAAAGTAGTTTATGACACTTATCTCCGTAGGGGTAGTAGTTTTTATGATATTCACATATGAATATAAATTTGGCAAATTAAAATGTGTCCGAACAACTATGAATCAATTTATTTTAGCAAATATCATGTAAACTATTACTCCTACGAAGATAAACATTATAAACTACTTTATAGCTCATTAAACTAGGTTTAATTGGAGTGCTAATAGACATCTGTATGTCAAATGGTTTTTGAGATATAAATTTTTCAAAATAAATTCACATACTACAGATCTTTTAGTACGTCTATTTTTATGAAATGTTGATTTGTTATATCTCGAAAACTATTTAACGTAAATAACTCTATTAAGGCTCATATTTTAGCAAATGTACTCTTCTTCAAATGACGTTCTCTTAGGTTTTCTTGCGTTGTTCTTACTTTTTAAGATATAGAGCTCAGAATGAAAATTTTTTTTTTTTATCGCTTTGAAACAGCCGCCATTTTTTTATAATCACTACCTATACTTGCCAGACTCATAAATTTTGACTATTAATTATACCTAGTTTTCATTAAAGTAATCAAAAATTGGGGTGAGATAATTGCCTTTTTTTTCCTCTTGGGCGCATTAATGGTATTAGAAATACAGAAATACATCATTTGTGCCTCTGCAGAGTAAATAATAACAAGCTAACATAAAATGTTTACAAATCCATTTACAATATGGTATATCAGAGTATGGAATTAATTATAACAATATGTTGGCCACAACAATAGCGAATTTTAAACAATATTCATCTAGATATTAAACCTTAATACAAGAATTTTTCTTCTTTTTTTTTTTAATATTTGAAAATGATTATACCAAAATATGGACATCAAAGGAGTACTAGAATATTTGGTGGAGAGAGTGGAAGTATTTAGAACTATCCATTGTTCCAGAACCTCCTACGGATTATTGTTTATAAGGAGATGTGGGTGCTCCAGAATGGTGCCTACGCGGAGGTCAAAGAGAAAACCATAGCAGATAGTGATTGTCCTTTACCATGATCCTCCGACAGCTATGTCGTCGAATTTTAAGATCAGGACTGTTTCCTCATGACTATGGGAGGTCATCCAGTCTTAGTCTTTATTGTTAGCCTGAGAAAGAACATGGTAATGTCCTGATTGGGATTACCATGATTCCATTCCTCGAGCTTTTGTGCGTTTTGAATTATTCATGTAACAGACATTGTTAAAACAAAAAATCACACAACATTCACTTATCCCACTACTTTGAATTTAAATTGATTTTTGTATATTTCAAAACGGATTCTTTGTTATATAGGGTGACAATACTAATCCTTACTATATTTTTCAAGTATAGATAAGTGGAAGTAAAATCTGACCATTATCTTAACAACTATAGAAATATAAAAACATTTGTTTACTCCTTTACGTAATTATAAAATTCTTTTCTATTTTATTAATTTTTTTATAACTAAGAATGAGAAATGTTTAAATTTTTCAAATAACCATTTTTTTCTTTGTAAATTAGTTTTTGAAAATACTAAATCTCAGGTCGAAATTGTAAATATTTTTTATAATTTATTTTACATTGATTATGTTCATTTGATTAATTTTTCTGTTTATATTGTATATAGATTTGATTTATTTGCTTTTATTTTATTTCAGGTATTTTTTCACTTTTTTAATTTTGGTTATGAATGTGTTCAATGACCACTACTACTCATTGCCCAAGTTTGTGGGAGATTGTAATACTTATCAATAAATAAAGTAATTATCAGATATTTTCTTGAGGTAAAAAACGATTAAAAACATTTTTCCTGCCTAGAATATTACAGTTTAATAAAATATAAGCCGTATACTGAGGGATGGAATATGAAGAGATCAGGTATTTCGATTTCCAAGCCTCTCTTAGCCTGTAGAATAATACCAATTTATCCTTTAGTTGATTATCAAATTCTACAATAATTCATATTTATCAATTATTTCTTCCTAGTATCCCTGAGAGGTCGTTAACTATTTCCAACAAAAATTTATTTTATTTTTATACCAGATCGGCCTGGTGGGGCTTACATGGTTGATATAACTTATATTATATATATTTTTTAACAGTTGATTATGAGGGGGTATAGTCATACAAATTACATCCCTAACTATATACAATGTTCTTATTAAAAGAAAAAAAATAATAATAAAATAAATAGATAAGAATAATGCTTCTTAATAAAAGAGGAAAGTAAAATTAATAATAAAAAATAATGATACTGGTACACTTGAATAAAACAAACAATTGCATTCTAATAGTAAAAAGAAACAAGATAATTTTAAAAAAGGGAAGAGAGGGGAAAAGAGAAAAAAAATAATAATAATAATTCCAACAAAAAAAAAACTCAAAGGTACTCTTGAGAAAGGACTTCTTAATAACTCAAAAGATAAGAATTTTTGTTTTTTTTTGGTGGTAAGTCAATTTTTAACCTCTGAATTAAGAAATATAAAATTAAAACTATGTATTTCTTGTTTACATCATGAATGATGAACCAATTCGATCCTGAGGTTAACGAATTGGTTATTATTATTATTGGTTATTATTATTATTGGTTATTATTATTATTGGTTAGGTTGACTGATTCTAGAAGTATACTAAGGCCCAGGACGGCATTAGAATAGAATAACATTTTTTTTTTCATACTGGAAGATTGTTGAGAATAGAGAGAGAAGAGAGAAATACTTTATTTATCTATGCTGCCTAAAAACATCAGGTTGCTATCTCACACAGCGTACTTATCAATCCGTAATTGGTACATATATATATATTGGTAACATATAGAAATTACACATACATGGTATAATAAGATATAATAAACAATTTTTGTTTCTCTACAGTTTCCCTTTACAATCAATTTCGGTCTATACACCAAATACAAATGTTTCAATTCATTCCTTTTTTTTGGAACATACTGGAAGATTATTGGTTGACCGTGTGTAAAGATGAAAGGAATATGGTCCGGGTGCGGTAAAAAAAAACTCAAATAGTAGAATATACTATTTATTGAGCCAACGTTTCGCCCCACGTTGCAGGGCTTCGTCAGGGCTATTTTTTTTATATGATATGATTGAAAAATGCTACATTTTTGTTTTGACTACCGTCAAAATAGCCCTGACGAAGCCCTGCAACGTGGGGCGAAACGTTGGCTCAACAAATAGTATATTCTACTATTTGAGTTTTTTTTACCGCACCCGGACCATATTCCTTTCATTCCTTTTTTTCTTTCTCATTTCTGCTCCTCCAATTTCACCATTTCTTAATTCACCCGATCAATATATATATATATATATATAATACTAATAAGTGCTTGCTGGTAAAGAATATTTACTAAGGCAAAACAATATGGCTAATTAAAACCTATGAACGACATCAGGTCTTATTACTACTACAGTCTACAAGCGATCATTAGAACCAGGCCCTCATTACCGATCACTCTTTTCATCATAATAGATCTTTACGAGAGGAAAATATGCAAGTATCATAGATACAGGCGTACATTGATCCTGGAGAACATTAAGGACCTGAATTTGTCATTAAATATTTTGGAACTAATGCAGAAAGCTTGGGACTGCAGTATTGTCAGTAAATTCATTAATATTAAAAATTAAATTTTTAGTCAAAAAAATCATCCTTGACCTAAGAGTAGGTGCTACTTCCAGTGAAACCCGAGAATAAGGAAAATTCCTAAATAATAGTAATAATTAATATAACAGTTTATAGTATTAAAAATAATAAGCCATTTGCTATATTCCATAGACATTAGGTTGAAAATTGACTCCTAAAATGTCCTACAATGAAAGGTAATAAATGTCCTGAAAGGACATTTACGACCCTTGTCGATACCTTAACAGCCGTATTAGACTTCTTAATTGAATAATTAATTCTAGCTGCCTGCAAACTTTAGTCTTTGACTATATCAGTGGTTGCAAAACTTTGCCATTCCACAGGTAAATAAATGTATCGGCCGGTGGGTACATTTGCGCACGATTGGTTTGCTCCCGTACTTTTGTGAACTCTTTTGTGTAGTCCTTTAGACTGTTGTTATAGCCACCTCAAATCGCCAATGTCTTTTTGTCTTTTTTTTGGAAGGCTTTAAAAATGAAGTAGCGACAAACTGGTTCGGATTAAACATTTATATGACCAATTTAAACATTTTAAAAACTAAAACTAAAATAAACAAAATATGACTAATAATGAATACAAGTAAAAATAAAAAAGGCCTTTCAGATAAAAAGAATATAGTTAGATAAATTATGAAAACGAAAAGAAACTAATTTACAAAAACCAAATCAAATAAATATATGAAATAAATACTAGTCGACGTAGGGTTGCTCCACTCCGATAGGTCAGAGGAAGAGTGCTGCCGAGATGTGTAGGTTGCAGCTCTTGTAACTAAATACACCGCTGTAATGGTCCAAATATCCAACAGTAGAATTAATGTATTAAGCGAGCCGACAAAATGAACGCAGGCAGGGCTGGTTACACACGTTCAGAGCCACTAATTATCCGGAACTCATATTAAAGTGGAAACACAGAAGTGGTTCCGAACTGTAATGATGGTTTACTCACTCAAAAAATGTCTAATAAAATAATATTAACCAAACGCAAACAGGGCTACTAAAGACGCTATTACGGCCAATAATTAGCCGGAACTGCATAAAAAACCAAGATGGTCCGTTGCTAGGTGACGTCTTAGCGACGATTATCAGCCCCTAGCAACTGTCTCTATTACTCATTATAACATACAAATATAATTACATTTTTCTTTTCAAATAACTAAATCCAATTAAAATAAAAATAAATATAACTAAATTAAATACGAATAGAACTCAAATACTATTTACAATTATTTAGAAGGTAATTATATATTATGGCGTTAACAACTGGATATCGCATTTTTGTAGAAACTAGCTCTTGGCACAAGGATGCAACGTACTTTACCATCGCTTTTTGTTTTTCTGTCGCTAAAGAGAATCTTCTAATAAATTGGGGATGCCATATTGGTATATTCTAAAATAGTGAGGCACTCGTTTTCATTTGCCCGTAATTGTTGAAACAGGGATGTAATAACGCACGTTAATATTTTTCGATAGGATGCACTCACTCTGTGACAAATATTGCTATATCCATCCCATATACAACGGTAATAAAAAAAAAAAAAAAAATTGCAATCAGCCGCCTATTATTCATGGTGAAAACTAAAGTACTACTGAGTTCACAAAAGTACGGGAGCAAACCAATCGTGCGCAAATTTACCCACCGGCCGATACATTTATTTACCTGTCCAATGCCAAAGTTTTGCAACCACTGATATAGTCAAAGACTAAAGTTTGGAGGCAGCTAGAATTAATTATTCAATTAAGAAGTCTAATACGGCTGTTAAGGTATCGACAAGGGTCGTAAATGTCCTTTCAGGACATTTATTACCTTTCATTGTAGGACGTTTTAGGAGTCAATTTTCAACCTAATGTCTATGGAATATAGCAAATGGCTTATTATTTTTATTACTATAAACTGTTATATTAATTATTTGATATTATTATTATTATTTAGGAATTTTCCTCATTCTCGGATTTCACCTCAAGTAGCACTTACCCTGACACAGGTCAAGGGTGAGGCTATAATAATTTAATTTTTAAAATTAATGACTTCTCTGACTATACTGCAGTCCGGAGCTTTCTGTATTAGTTCCAGAACATTTAATGACAAATTCAGGTCCTTAATGATCTCCAGGATCAGTGTATGCCTATATCTATGATACTTGCATATTTTCCTCTCGTAAAGATCTATTATGATGAAAAGAGTGATCGGTAATGAGGGCCTGGTTCTAATGATCGCTTGTGGGCTGTACTTGTAATAAGACCTGATGTCGTTCATAGCTTTTAATTAGCCATATTGTTTTGCCTTAGTAAATATTCTTTACCAGCTAGCACTTATTAGTATTATATATATATTGATCGGGTGAATTAAGAAATGGTGAAATTGGAGGAGCAGAAATGAGAAAGAAAAAAAGGAATGAAAGGAATATTCCAACCGGGTGCGGTAAAAAAAAACTCAAATAGTAGAATATACTATTTATTGAGCCAACGTTTCGCCCCACGTTGCAGGGCTTCTTCAGGGCTATTTTGACGGCAGTCAAAACAAAAATGCTACAAAGCGATGGTAAAGTACGTTGCATCCTTGTGCCAAGAGCTAGTTTTTAAAAAATGCGATATCCAGTTGTTAACGCCATAATATATAATTACCTTCTAAATAATTGTAAATAGTATTTGAGTTTTATTCGTATTTAATTTAGTTATATTTATTTTTATTTTAATTGGATTTAGTTATTTGAAAAGAAAAATGTAATTATATTTGTGTGTTATAATGAGTAATAGAGACAGTTGCTAGGGGCTGATAATCGTCGCTAAGACGTCACCTAGCAACGGACCGACCATCTTGGTTTTTTATGCAGTCCCGCTAATTAGTGGCCGTAGTAGCGTCTTTAGCAGCCCTGTTTGCGTTTGGTTGATATTATTTTATTAGATATTTTTTGAGTGAGTTAACCATCATTACAGTTCGGAACCAGACCACTGTGTTTCCTCTTTAATATGAGTTCCGGATAATTAGTGGTCAGGAATGTGTGTAACCAGCCCGATCTGCGTTCATTTTGTCGACTCGCTTAATACATTGATTCTACTGTTGGATATTTGGACCATCGATGAGCCACTACACCAAGTTTGAACCATTACAGCGGTGTATTTAGCAACAAGAACTGCGGCCTACACATCTCGGCAGCACTCTTCCTCTGACCTATCAGAGTGGAGCAACCCTAAGTCGACTAGTATTTAGTTTATATATTTATTTGTCTTGTTTTTTTGTAAATTAGTTTCTTTTCGTTTCCATAATTTATCTAACTATATTATTTTTATCTGAAAGGCCTTTTTTATTTTTACTTGTATTCATTATTAGTCATATTTTGTTTATTTTAGTTTTAGTTTTTAAAATGTTTAAATTGGTCAAATAAATGTTTAATCCGAACCTGTTTGTCGCTACTTCATTTTTAAAGCCTTCCAAAAAAAAGACATTGTCGATTTGAGGTGGCTACAAGACCAGTCATTAGGATATTTTATAATTTATTACGAAATCGTAAAAAAAAAAAAAGGATTCATTGTTACGGAATTGATAATTGCTACTCCCGTAAAAATATAACATTTTCTAGATATGATTTTCATTCGTTTTTCAAAACGAATAAAAATTAAATCAATTAAATTAATTCATAAAAGTCTATATCATACTCGAGATATTTCTGAAAATATAAATTAAAAATTTTATATATGTGGCTATTTAAAAAATAAATTTTAAAAACTAAATAAGATAATAGAATTTCATTTATTTAACTTCAGTGGAACAACGATATGACGGCTCATTTTAGTCCGAATATAGCCTGAATTTAACCCTGGCTTTGGACTTAAAAAATAAAATGATATATCACATTATAAAACAAATTGTAATTGAAGGAATTAAGCATACTGAAGACGAATATGTCTTCATAGAGAGACATAAATTGTTTATTAAACCCATAAAATTTCTGTAGTTGATTCCATTTAACCAAATATTATGTAGGCTATAAAAAAAAATTAACATAATTATGATTGGAGAATTTTGTCGGGGGGTGCGATCAGCAAAGAACAACATAAATAAACAAAACCATATTTATTTATTTTATGCCGACGTTTGGACCTGAATTTCAGGTCTTCATTAGGGGTTCTTACCTTCTACGCCATAACCCCTGATGAAGACCTGAAACTCAGGTCAAAACGTCGGCATAAAATAAATAAATATGGTTTTGTTTATTTATGTTGTTCTTTGCTGACCGCACCCCCCCCCACAACAGTTAAAAAAATATTTTTTGTGATGTATAGACACTTCACTAATTCATGTAATTGTTTTTTTCAAAAGACATAATTATGTTATAATGAGGTGTAGATAGTTGACCGTAGATTAATGATTGGAGAATTTTGTCGGGGAGTGCGGTCAGCAAAGAACAACATAAATAAACAAAACCATATTTATTTATTTTATGCTGACGTTTCGACCTGAGTTTCCGGTCTTCATCAGTTTTATTAATTGTTAAATACAGATAAAACTTTAATAATCAGTTCAATTTTTGGGACGGGTTGGAAAATATAATTATAAGAGGAATGAGAAACTGAAACACACAGAAAAGTTAAAGATAAAAAAATATAACAATGCATTCACTAGTAAGTGGTAATAGTTAGGTCGTTTATCCAAATAAAATAAAATAAAAATGTATTAATATTATATCTAATAATGGAATATTAAGTATGCTGTCATGTAGCAACCACAAATAACCCAGAACCCCCAACCTTATCCTTAAAATACTGCTATTTCAGTCCATACAACAGTCAAAAATCTTGGAGTCACTTTTGTCCTGGAAACGACCCATTGCCCAAATTTCCCGTCGAGCCATAGCGATCCTGATTTCAATAGAATCCGTTTTCTCCTTCTATTTAAAACCCGTCAACTCTTGTTATACTCCACTTTAACTATGGCTGCCTAGTATATGGTTGACCCAAGGGAAAATTCAAATCTAGACTTAAACTTCTTATGAATTGTGCATTAGGATTTAGTTTCGGGATCAGCAGAGTAATGACCAAATCAAATAAATAATGACCAACTATTAAAAAATGATTACATATATGTAATCATTTATTAACATTTTATGGATTCAAGCCACTTTTAGCTCAAATAAGCAAAAAATTTCCTGTTACACTGTGGCCGTGAGTCAATCCTGTGGGTTCTGGAACCCTCCTGTGGCCTACTCAGCCTCATAAAGTGGTTCCTCTTAATTAGGGAAAAATCTGGCGGTTGAGCGTGATCTTGAAAACATCACCTCCTTTTATAAACGTTTTTCTAAAAACAGTGCTTCCTTACTGAAACCTATTAATCCTTCATGAGTCATAGTGGTTTACATTATTTAATTGAAATAATTTCATCAAATAATCTTTTAATATTTTAGAAATAATTATTTCGTAAAATGGAAAACATTGTTTAAATAGAACCTTGGTCTATTTGCCATTGTACAACACTGTAAGTATATACAATCTTAAACCTAGTACAACAAAAATATTTTGAGGTCATAGTATTTCTTTGACAAAGAAATTTGAAGTGGAATACCGACTTAAGCCTAATTTGGTTTTTAACAAGGTATTACTACATTGTTTCAGGTGATTACTTTATATATTTAATTATATTATTTCAATTTCTTGAGACAAGGTAATTATTTATTAAATAAATCAAAAATTTTTATCCATTTTTGTCTCAACACTTTTATT
>NW_027105456.1:699366-704318 GCF_000696795.3 Halyomorpha halys | reverse complement strand
ATTTATATATTTAGTTAAATTATATATCAGAGCATGGTGTATTATATATGTATATTATGTAAAATAATGTAATTAATAAAAAATAAAATAAAGTATATAGGACGTGCTTACATTATATTTCTATAATATGCATATATTTCTTTAAGTAACTTGAGTAAATTTATTTATTGCTTTTTTGCAAAAATTAAAACCTGACCTATCATTTTAATCCACCATTTAATTTTAATATTTCACTGTCATTTCAACCGCATCATATTTCATTATAATTAGTTTGCCTATGAAGAAAGGTAGTAAATTTCTTGCAGTTACATTTACGATACCTGTCGACGTGTTTACAGCCAAATTAAACTTGCTCATTGAATAATTAGTTCTAGAAGCGTGGTTCTGCGTGGGACTGGTTGTTTAGGTTCACGTGTATTTCATTTTAAGTCCTGAGGATTGTAAGAGAGTTTTTGGAAGTGGTTCGTCGACAGACAGATCTTCTTGCAATTACAAGAACTGGCTAATGTATCAATTAGTGTTAGTCATTAGTTAATTAGAGGATGGTACAGCGACCAGAGAGGCGGCGGTGGTGGGGAGATCACTATAAGAAGAGAGGAACGGGGCGGAGAAGGCACAGTCGCACCATGAAGTCGCAGCAGATCGCCGTCCTCTTCCTAGCCGCTTTAGCGGTCGGCTCTACCCAGGACACCATGTCCGTCCTTACGAGGGCCATCGAGAAGTGTGGCCGGCTCTCGGAGCTAGGGACATGCCTGAGGATGAGGGCTGTGACCCTCCTGGACCGTGCCCTCAAGAGTGGCCCCCTGGTCATCAACGACTACATTAGCCTCGCTCCTGTGGCCGCCCCCAACGGCACTCAGCCGTCCCCGCAGGAGATAGAGGCCTCTCTGCCTCAGGATCCGCAGAAGAAGGATTCTGCCCTTGATGACATTATTGCCGACAAGTTGACTCAGTTTGTCTCCTCCAGGTCTCTCAGGTTCACCATCCCTCCACCCACTGAGCTCGGTGAAGGTAATAGAACTTTAAAAAATTAAATAAATAACCGAAATATCTGTAGTTTGGACCGAAACAATCATCAAATTTCAGGGTTTAAAAAATTAATTTTAAAAATAAACTGAAAGACATTGTTTGATCTGGTATAAAAAAAATAAATAATAATTACATAGTTCTAGAGCATTACTTTTACAATTAGTTTTGATTTTGATAGAGAACTTACAATATAAAAAAACTAGAAACCCTAAAAATTTACATTAGATGTGGCTCCAAACTGCTGATATATTTTACAGAATAGTGTTAAGAATTAAATTTAAGTTTTTTTTTCCATTAAATTTTGTATTTATATGCAGAAAAAATATTTAAGCAGTCAAAAATATGAATATACATATATTTATTATATACAACTCTATTTTGGTTGTTTTTTAGTGAAATTCATTTTTTTATTAAATATATATCAAAATGACTAAAACCAACTTTATGAACCACATCAATCCCACCTAGTTTGAATATAAAATAACACAGTAATAACCAAAAACTTATCACAGTTAAATTCTACACATATATATGTTCTTTTTCCATTTTCTTCTACATCCCAACAAACGTTAACGTATTAAAATTAATTTTCAAACGCACTACACAAAAAAATAAATAAAATAGAAATTTAGGTGTTTCATATAATCAAGATTTTCTTTTTTATAGCTTTAATTAACTAAATACTGAATGGTGTAAAACAGACTTTTAATTTGTCATGTAAATGGATGTATAAACATTTATTTGAAAACTCAACTATTTTTTATTGATACTCAATTTAAAAAAAAACAGTTAGGTTTTTTAATCAGGATTTCATAAATTTGTTATATTTTTACTAACTTTCATAAACAAATAGTTGACGTCTGTAATGACTATAGACGCCCACTTTTTGAAATATATTTTTTTTTTTGGAAATATAACAAAAAATTTCAAGGAATTATTATTTAAAAATAAAAACTATAAAATTTCCATAATATATATTTCTTCTATTTATTAATTTAAATACTCAATCCGTGTATGAAAGTCATTATCATTTTAAATCTGAGAAGACTGGTACAAAATAATTTTGAAAAATCTTCTATTTTGAAAAAAAGGGACTGTTTAGTAAGTGAAAAATATTTACCAAATAAATTTCTTGTTCCAACAAGGGTTTTTGAAATATCATAATTTAAAAGATGCCTCTATGAGGTTAAATTCTTTTCTTAGAAGTTTCAGACCCATGAAAACTCATTTGAGAAAGGGAAAACATGATATGTTTTATAAATCAATTATATGATTGCTAATACAATATTTAGGGAGAGCTAAAATTAGTATAACTAGCTACTAAAATTAGTATAACTCAGAGAATGGCCAAAACAGATTGTTTTATAATCATTGTAAAATATTTTGAAATTCTGATTCCAATGCTTTCTCTAGATAGAATCTTTATTTACTGCGAAAAACAATTTTTTTGGCGTAAAAAACATATGTATTTCAAAATCTTCTAAAGGGTTTATTAAACATTAAACTAATTCAGCAATTAGCTTACTTGTACTGCGATTATAGATATTTGGGAGACACATCGTTCATTCGAGTGGCGTAAATTTTAATTTCTCAAGATAAAAAAAGTCTGTATTAGTGTAAAAATGTGGGGGAAAATTCCAAAATTGACCGTAGTTGAATATATCTCTAAACATGTCAGTTCCAGTAGACATTAAAACTCCATATTTACAAAATATTTTTTGCGTTGAAACATTCTAATTGAAGCACCTAAAGTGGGATTTTTCCAAATTTTTAAGAGCAAAATAAATCGTTTTTATTATTTCTGTACTACTGAACATCTGTAGAGATTTACATTAGCATCAACTGTAGACATTAACCTGATTTGTAATACACTGGTATATTCTTTATGATAACTACAGTTTCTAAAAAAAAAAAAAAAATTAAAAATCTAATAAGGTTAAAATTAATATTTGGATTTTTTTTTATAATATAGCTTGTGTGGATTAAGTAATTTCGGAAAATTCATACCAGTTTTTGAAAATATAAAACACATCATGTATTTTTCCACAGCCACTTTGACAAGAAGTGTACGAAGCATGCACACAGGATTTGGGAGGGAAAAACCTGCGCTTACAGTTCTTGATAGTCAAAAGTTGACGTTGGAATAGACTTATTCCTCTAAAAACTTTGGTCAATAATTAGTGATTAAATCAAGATCCATCGTGTATTGAAGTAATACAAGATAATGATAAAACACATAATCGAAATTCTTTGCTGAGAAATGTTTTTTTATACTTTCTTGATTGGAATTTTAAAAAAGCTCTTGTCCATTTTACAAAACTAGTTTCACGATTTTCGAATTAAATTCCCGGTGGGTTTTCAAATATTTTAAACTAAAATATATTCAGATTAAATAAGATTTAAAACAACATATATTTATCGAAAACATGTACAATTTTATTGGAAAGAGTTTTCCAGTAACAGTAACATCCTTGAAAATAACATTAATGACAGTCTTGTTTAGTAGATAGAAATACTCTATTTTAAAGAATCATGTTGAAAAAGTTGAAGAACTTTTCTTAAATGTACAGGTAACAAATTTTATATGTTAGATTCAATTTCTTTATCAAATGTATGATGAATATCGATTTTATTTTAATAAGAAGTCGATTTAGCAGCAAGATTAGGTTAATGAACCAAATAACAAATACAAAAGCACGAAAAATATAATTTTTTACTAAATGCATTTTATAATTCTTAAATAATTAACAAATTTAACGCATTTATTGTTGTTTTCGAACGATAAATTTATGTTAATTTCCACTATTGTTTACAACTTTACAATCCATGGATATTCATATCTGTTACCTTAAAAATTAAGTAAAATCTGCATTAGAAGGTTGGTTGCTGAATATCTTCGCTAGGAAGTAGGTCTTGAATCCTGAATCCATAAAGTACATCCTTTCCCGGCGACTTTTGACCTCTCACGAAGTCCTTAGGCGGCTTCTATCGTACAAAATAAGCATTTCTCTTCCAATTTCATATAAATTACTATTTCCTTAATTATAACAGTTATTTAGGTATCTCAGGTAAAAAGTTCGTGGTCGATCTCCTTGAGAGATCACAAGAACCTGATGACGCCTATTCAATATCTTCTTCATCAAAAATGCTGAGACAGAGGGCACTTTCTTCGGCCAAGAAAATGACACTCCCGGACACCCGATGACAAATCACTTTTCTTTTCGTCCTTGGGAGGTTCTGTGTCCAAAATGCTGAAGGATGAGTCTGTCTTTTCACTTCCACAAAACAGGATCGTTCAACGGTCCTTTACAGCCCTGTTGCTCTTTCTTATAGAAAATGGGTTAGAGGAATTCTTGTATATTATTCAAATCCTTTTGTAGGATGGACACGCAACTTTCTCCTGAAGATACCTGAAAACAGGTTTGACCTTTTTCGGATTTATTGAAGGTCGTGTTATTTTGATTTAGTTTGAAAAGACTCTGAAGTAATTTATTAGTTATACATGCAATAGTTGTTCAATAGTTACGTTTAAAATCTAATTAACGTTCATTTAAAGTTGATACGTATTGTATATTGAAAAAAAAAATATTCATACGTACTTTTAGACTTTAAGCTTTTAGACTTAATAGCAATGTCTTGGCCTTGGAGGATCTGACGAGACCTCTATTGATTTTTTTTTTAAATTTAATTGTTCTGAATAAGATTATTTTTTGAGTGTACATAAACATGTAGAGATAATAATATTATAGGTGGTTTTTACGTTCGTAATTCATAAACACTATCACGTCCCAACCCACTGGTTTCTTCACATTTCTGTCAACGTGTTCCTTCTCTCATTCTATATTAGTACCAGAAACTACGCTACACACCCTCAACTGGTTTAGGCCCTTCAGCATAGAGATGGAGGATTACAAATTTTTTTC
>NW_027105456.1:691813-699291 GCF_000696795.3 Halyomorpha halys | reverse complement strand
ATATATATTTTAATTTGAAAGAAACAAACACTTATAAGATGTTTTCTTCTTCTTCTTCTTCTTTGTCTTCCTCCTCAGAGCCTCTTAGTATGGAGGTGCCACGATCCAAGCGTTCCATCTGTTTCAGTCCCTTGCCAAAGCCCGTATGAAATCCAACATCTTTCCTACCTTCTTCTTGGTCTTTTGCCAGTTGGTTTAGCTTCGAAGAATTTTCGTCTTCATCCATTCGGCATATAGTTTCAAACCACTTCAACAGCCTCTTCTCTAGAATTTCAGTTGAGTGGTCTCTCAATTTCACGCTTCCCAACAACTGTAGAAATGGTAATAAATTTTATTTCCTTTTTTAATCCTATTAGATATTTCTTGTTGAATTTTACCATCTCTGCTAATAACTTGTACCTAGGTACGTGTCATCTTCTGCTGCCTCTCTCTGCAGGTTCTCGTCCAATTTGCATGACTTCGCTTTTACTTGTATTTATCATCATGCCTATTCTCTCTAGTTCCGCTTCCCATGCCACTACAGCTTGCTGAAGATTCTGGACAGAGATGTACTTTTGTATGATTGTATAATAATGCTATCTAATATAAAACTTTGGAAGCCGAATCCGACACAGAGTGCCCTAGGTACAAAGTACTCGTGTGTTTTATTTTTTTTTTTTTGTTTCATTATTATAAAAATTTTAAATCTGAAATCATAAATTCCTAACTATGCAGACTTTTAGGGTCTTATTTTATAGTTCTTTAAATAAATAGATATTTTTCACTTGATTTAACTTTTATTTTCAAGAAATAAAATACAGCCTGAAAAATGGAATTTTGCTATTTTCTATCAAAATAATTAATGGTGTTTATTGTGAGCCCTGTTCAATATTAAATATAGTTCCAAAAAAAAAACTTATATTCATCTTAGTATTATTGCATACAAAAAAATATATATAGCAAAGAGAAATTAAGAAATTAAAGTAAAGAGACACATAAATAGTGAAATATCTCAACTATGCCGGGGAGAAATTCACGGAGAAAAACAGCATAGAGACGTACTCTGAAAGTAAATTTTATTAAGAAAAAAATAAATTTCATAATTTATAAAATTTTATTTAAAATTATATCTTGTGAGCAATATTAAGTTATATAATTATGAGAGATAGTTGACCGTGGATGATAAATGAGGAGAAGATGGTTGGGGGTGCGGTCAATGAAACACAAATAAGTATGACTAACTTATTTTAATGTTAACTTATTTTTAAACATTAAAATAAGTTAATCATACTTATTTGTGTTTCATTGACCGCACCCCCAACCATCTTCTCCTCATTAATTTATATATTTTAGATACAAAAACCTCTAGCAAAATGGCCTCATATAACTAGAATAAAAAAAAAGCATCACAAATACTTGCAGGAGTTGTAATAAAATACTTTTTGATAAATTTAATAATCCTTTAACTGGAAGAGTCTTATGGAATTAAAATGGATTTAGTGAATGACACAATTTTGTCATCACGTTGCTGATGATATGAAATAAACTATTGTAGTTTAATAAGGAAGAAATTGTGTCATTCACTAAATCCATTTTAATACTTTATGATATTGTTGAGTAGAGTGAAGAAATGGCCAATAGAATAGGCTAAAACGTAACAGAAATTTAAAATATATATAGGTATAGAATAAAACTGTGATAAATTTTTGTTATTATTATATTAAATAAACTGTTATCTTAATATATTATTTATCTTAGTCGTTTGAATTGACATTTAATAAGAAAAAATAAAACTTTAAAATCCACAATTAACAAGTAATATAAATATAATTTATAATTACCTGAATATTATTTATCAATAATTAAAAATCTTAAATTATAATTAATAACTTCTACAGCTATTGGTAGAAAGCTGTGAAAGATGGACCGGTAAAAGTGTGAGACCAATTTGTAAGTGCTGTGGTTTGTGGTCTGTGGTACACGATCACGGAATTCTAGTCCGCAAACTGGATCAGGCATATTATGTTATTTTCTATATAATTCTTTGTTATTTTTTTATTCTTATTTATATTTTTATAGACCAGGTATATTTTTCTTTTTAAAAGCAAAATTTATCCATAGCACAAATATATATTAAAAAAATCGTAAAATGTAAGACTGAAAAATAAAGGTGTCAATAATATCAAATCATGAAAGAAAAATTTATAAAACAATATTTTATTTTAAAAAATATTCAAATTAATGCTATCTTAATCTTCTTTGTAGAGAATACAGGATCAGTATCCTTTTCGTATTGTAAGGTTTATAACTCATCTGAAATTCACGGCTTAAAAAGGATTACGGTAAAAAGAAGTTTGGGAAACACCGACCACAAAATCTTAATTTACATGGATTTAATTGCATGCCCCTCTTAACGATTTACATAACAGGAGTTTCTGAGTTTCAACTTACTTTAAAAATAAAAATATTTTGATATTAAAATGTCTGATTCAAGTATAATCGGGTGTCAGGGCTTGTCTAGATCGTGCCTTTAGGAATTATAAGTGAGCAATAAATTTACTCTCGCCCTTTGATTTCTTTAAGCATTTGCTTCTAACGAGTATTGGTCGATATATGATGACGTTACAATCATTATCAGACATAGCAGTGGCTATTAACTGTCACAGTGCACAGGATTTAACGTTTACTATCAACACAAGTATTATCAACTATCACGGTTGATATTTGTATTTACATCTAGTGTGACAACACTGCCACGACGGCAACTAATATACAGTTTACATTATGCTATTAGCCATGGAATAATTAACCTCAAACCGTTTTTACTCCTTTCAATAATTAAACATTAAACTAAAATTGATTCAAACAGAAATTTTTATTTAATTTTATTTATGTAATTTTTTAAAAATAATAATTCTAACAGTAACTCGTTAATTATAAAATAAATGCGTTAACTTTTATTGTGAAATTTATCCATAAAAATTACGGTTTTGAACCCTGGAGGAACGCGTTATTCTAGGCGGACACAGTGCACGCCTGGCGTAAATGGTAGTTTTAGTTGCACCTCCTATCTTGGAGGTTTCTCCAATTCGGTTTGTAAATACATCTATAAAAAAAATAAATAAAAAAAATTTATAAGCTTTAAGCTACTAACACTAAAAAGCATCTGATACAAAAATTTGAATACTCCTATTAGAGATAAAACTAAAATTCGATACCTAGTTATAAATTAAAAATGGCTCTCTCAGTCAGATGTCATAAGAAAAAGAATTTTATGAAGAAGTTACGAATCCAAATTTGTATTCTTAACTTCTTACTACAGCTTTAAATTGAACGAGAGAAAAATGTGAGTGGTTTCAAAGGTCCTATGGTGTTAAGGCAGGAGATCGGTAATAATTCGGGTTTTAAGATTTTGACGTAGAAAAGACGTTTCTAAGGTATATTCCAGCCTCTAAAATTTACTTTTTTTTCCAGAAAATACTGGAGAAAGTGCACTCCATTTTACGAGTTCTCTCTATTTCTAAAGATTGTCTTAGTTGCCATTGAATCCTAATAACTAATGCATTAATTGCGTGTGTTGAATAATTCTTAAAAGGTCTCGACATAGTCAGTCAGAATGAAAGTATTACCGATGATGGACGCTCAAATATATTGTGTAGGGGTAATGTTGATGGATTCCCGAAAAAATGTTGCAATCATTCAAAATTTGAAGTTGAGGGGGTGCAGAAATATTGGTGGGGGCTTTCACTTTATTTCTTTCATAAAGATACCAAAATAATGTCCACACAAGCTTTTTGCTCATTGCGAATTTAAAGTCACATCGTACAAGATCCTAACCATCCTGTTTGAAATATCATATATAAGTGAGTGTCAGTTGGACTGACAGTACGGGTTTGATTGATTCAAGTCATGACTTTCCGACTGATCTGGCAAATAAGCAAATTTACTAAAGTCGCTTAGAATTCGATTTTATTAAGCAAAAGGAGATATTTATTTTGAAAATTCATAAGCATCGAAATTCAAGCATATCTCGAATTGTAAATCTCTTTAACTCCTATTGATTGATATTGTTCTTATAACATATGCAGTTGACTTGCTCTAAATTTATTGAAGGCTAGAAAGACATTTCCCCGACAACAAGAACTACTTCAAAATGGTCCATTTCCTTAAAGAGGCTGATGACTCGAGTGAGATCTGTGCCATCGTTCACGGCCCTGCGTACCGTCGTACCTAATTACTGTCATCGAGCAGCCGATGCTCAGAGAACTCAGCGGAAAATCGACAATCTCCGCTAAAAGATATATTTTTAATGGCTCTAAAGATTATTTTTTATAAAACTTATTTTATTTATTTATAATCTTAACAATTTTTTTCTTGAGACTGGTAATTTTTTAATAAATAATTCAAAACACTATCCAATTATAGTCTCAAAACTTTTATTTCTTTTACACGTCCAACGTTTCGGCCAATTCGGCCATCTTCAGGGACAATCTACTCAATTCACTATGAAACATATAATTTAACCACTCTAAAAACTTCATACAGGCTATTCTGCCCAGGTCAAAACATTTATATCTAATAAGTCAAATATCCATTAAAAACCACAGTCAAAATTATTTCTCTTCAAACACTATTAATACACTTATTTTATTGTTAGATTAATATTACATGGTATCCATAAATTGTAAAAAAAAAATTCGTTCCGTCTTACTGTATCTTGACATAATAATGCACCAGGAAAATAACAACTCCATGTTGTGGTAAATAGGAATTTTCCCTACTTATGTATATTATCTGAAAAACTATCTATTTTATTACAATATCTGATTCATCAATAATAAAAATGTGTTAAGCCGCTATCGATTAATTATTAATTAGCACTTTACTCTAGAAATTTATCTGAAAATCAACAAAGGAAATACAACTATGTAAAATATAAGCTATGTAACATACTAAGGTATTATTTGCAATACAAATGTTACCCAACTTCTTTGAAGAAGTTTTATTAGTTCTAGTGTTTGATCGATTCAATTCTGTTCAAAAGAACTTTCAAATAGAAATAAACACGTTGATAATTCCGTAAATCTATAAACGAAAGTATAACAACAATAACCAAAACTTGGGATAAAAATAAAGTTTATATGTTTAGCACTGTTTGTTGGAATACAAGCAATATTTCATCCCATGTTTATCATAATCTGTTTAATTTCAGCTACTTTCTAACAAATTTACATTACTCGTCGATACCGATAAGCGAATATGGAATAATGATACCGCTGTAGGGTCATCGATACTAAAGCAGCTCAAAGGTACAAGTTTGACCCCTAATGTATTAAAATCTGATACTAAACATCGGTTTCTACGCAATGTTTGTACACTTTTATATTGAAATTAATGCAAGATATAGCTGCATTTAAAAATGCTTAAAGATCAGTTTTTGGCACTGATTCAATGTAAAAAAAAAATTAAAAATATTTTTTAAATCATTTTGAAGAAAATATATAATAAAGTGTAGAATAGACTCCATGAAACTGCGATGCACAGGGCGCGTGCATTGAGGCTAAGCTGAGGTTTCGACACAATTGAAACCCAACAAAGGCCTATGCTAAGGAACTCCTTTACAAAGGAAGCAGACACTGAAGCGACAAAGACCATTCCCGTCGTTTTTCCGCTGAGCGGTTGTTAATGCCTGTATCATGGAGGCATAGACTTCTAAAAAAAGGAAGGATTTTACAATAAGAATTTACAATACGCGCCCCCTTCCGACATTATTAACATCGTAAAGGCTTTTGAAAATTCCTTCAACCTAGTAGATTCATAGTGAAAATATTTTTATAATCGCTATATTCGATAAGATAAGATAAGAGTCAAGTAAGAATATTTTAGAATTATATAATAATTTTTAATAAAATGTACATATTTAATTATATATTTTAATTCAATTATCTAATACGAGGCAATTCTTAATATCAAATTATTATTCTTGTATATTTATATACCTTTTCATATATTCAAGTATTCAACATTTAAAGATTAAAATATCCTTTATCTTGTATCCCCATAGTTAACTCTATTTTTGGTATGGCGACATGTATCATCCATATTGTCATCGAGGCCTTTGAGTGTAGAACAGTTCAATGTAACAGAGAAACCTTACTTTCTTACAAGTTATAATTAAACAAATAAGATACATTATTAATAATTTTGATGTATGAATGTAGTATATTTAGCAATGCTCTGTGTTTCCAGGACGTAAGAAGGGCGGTTACGGCGGCGGTGGTGGTGACAAGAAGGGAGGTGGAATGATTATGATGGCAGCTGTGGCTATGGGCGGTATGATGATGCAGATGGCAATGGCAAAGATCGCACTCCTCGCTGGTAAGGCCCTCCTCGTCGGCAAGATGGCCCTTCTGTTGTCGGCCATCATCGGTCTGAAGAAGCTGGTCGGTGGAGGCGGTGGTGGTGGTGAGTCTCACCAGGTCGTGTACGCTACCGAAGCCCACGGAGGCGGTCACGGTTGGGGCAGGTCCGCTCACGATCTGGCCTACTCTGCTCAGGCGAGGGCCAACCAGGCCAGAAAGTAGTGACTTCAACCCGGCGTTAAAGTCTCCAGATACCTCACGAATGTTGCTCCAACTCTTTGCTGTAAATAGACTCTAACTGCGACAACTGACCGTGACCAACGACACAAGACCCGACTTGGCTGCAGGCACGCCCCACTTACTGCACTCACAGGCATGGGCACATAATGACCTGCGGCGGCGATACCAAAAATCCTAATTTATTTTCTAGATTAAGTTATTTATTGTTTATTTATTTAGTTTAGTCTTACTTTATTTACTAATAAATGCATTTTAAAATCGACTCGTTTTTAATCGTTTACCTCCCTCATCTAAAAAACATAATAAAAACTGTAACAGACTAGGCGCCTATTTAAAAGAAATGAAGGTTTAACAAAAATAAAGATCTTTTAAGTTTTTTAAAGCTTTTAAGATCTTTAACTTCTGATGAATATTGTAAAAATAAATATTAAACTTAACTCTTAAAATATTTCTCAGACAATGGCAGATAAACATGCCTAACTGGGTGGCATATTATGACAATCATATTAAATATAGCTTATTTAAAAAAAGTTAGAATACATTTTTGACTGGAACTTAACAAGAAATATGTAGTCATGCCTACCTTCATACCATGAAAATAAAAACAAAAACAAATTAGTAATCGCTAAAAAATTGGAGATATTGTAGAAGAACGGTTAGAAAACACATCCCCCAGCTCTCCTATATTTTATGGACTGATTTTTTCGCCCACGTGATGCCCACTTTGCAGGGCATCATCAGGGCTGCTCCAAGGAATCGGTTGAACAGCATTTCAGTATTAATTTTTTTTTTTTTTTAATAATTCATTTATTGATATTTACAACTGTATACACATATATATAACAATTAAATTGTTGTAGGTGACATAGTAACATGATAAAAACATGTGGAGAATCT
>NW_027105456.1:684886-691630 GCF_000696795.3 Halyomorpha halys | reverse complement strand
AAGTTTATTATGGAAGGAACGGTATCTGGTTCTGGCCAAATCGGTAACATATGGAATATTGAGGTCCTGATGGATGACTTGATTTGTGACAAAGTAAGGAGTATTAAGGATTTTACGAAGGATTTTGGACTGTAAGGATTGGATTCTGGAGGAATCTGATGGTTTAGTGGAGCCCCAAACCTCGACTCCGTATGTACAGATAGGCCTTATAATAGTCATGTAGATCAGTCTTTTGTAATGGATTGGCAATTTAGACCGTTTCAGTATTAATTTAAAGTATTAATCAGACTGTTCAACCGATTCCTTGGAGCAGCCCTGATGAAGCCCTGCAAAGTGGGGGCGAAACGTCAGAAAATAAATAGTTGTAAACTATTTTTGTTTCACTTTTGACTGCAACCCTGACCATCTTCTTATATATCAATTTTTACGGTCAACTATATATACATATATAAAAGAATATAAACTTCAAAAAGTAGAAAAAAGTGTTCTGAAATGGTCAGTAAATAAAGCATTAGCTGTTCTGCGTTTTACGGGGAACTTAAACACCTACACACGAATTTAAAATACTTCCAGTGCGCTGTAAAGCATAAAGGTTGAGCTGCTCAGTTCAGGAACGAATTTATAAAAATAATCAGAAAACTGAAATTGAATTTTTTTTCCGTTTTTTTTTTTAAAGTGACTCCCATCATCGCCATGATAGTCCAGGGTAAATTATTATTTCATCATCTTCTAATATACCCATAGGTATTAATTACTTCCTAATTAAGAACAAAACTCAAGACTATTCTCGGTCAATTCCAGAAGCTGTACAGATCTTTATCTTTAAGACATTGGTACCCCGATAAAAACTAATTAACTAGTGATGTCCACTGTTCTCAAAACCCCTCGAAAACGGGATTATGACAACAGATAGTTCCTACAAGAGAAGATACTCTCACTTAGAAACACATAGGTCCCATCATGTTCTTCTGCTTTAGGCAATTATCCATGATTCCCGCTACGTTCCAAACGTGATCTCCGAGTTACTCAAGTTAAAGCCTTTCTAAGCGATGGCAGAACGTACTTCGAGGCTATTATTTTTTCTTTTGACCTACTTAAGCCACTAGCCTGTATTTCCTCGTTATCTTTCATTACACCAAGATCTTCCGTTTTTTATCACTAAGATATAAGAGTGGTTGCATCTCTTCGACTCTTCCAAAGAACAAATAAATTATATTTTTATTTTAAATAAATTTAAATTATATCTCTAACATCACCTTTTATTAGAATTTTTTTTTCTTCTAAGCTCCATGGGTTGATGTGATGAAAACTGGTTGACTCGATAAATTGTATTGTTGTAATATCGATATGAAATATAAACACCAATATTCCTATATTATTTTCTCGAAATATAGATATTGTCTTTAAAAATACTACAAAAATGTATAGAAAATTTAAAAATGGAATATCCATATTTTGTTGAAAATGACTAAAATATAATATAGAGATATTAAAATAGGATTATCGATATTTTATTTTGATAATTACATATTTATTTCGATATTTTGTATTGTTGTAATCGATATGGAATGTGAGCAACAATATTCCGATATTATTTTATCGAAATATCGATATTTTGTTTAAAAAGATAAGAAAATTATATAGAAAATTGAAAAATGGAATATCGAAATTTTATTTTAATAAACAAATATTTATTTCGATATTTTCTATTGTAATATCGAAAATATAGAATATTAGCAACAATATTCCGATATTATTTAATCGAAATATCGATATTTTGTTGAAAATGACTAAAATATCGTAAAGATATTTTAAAATAGGAATATCACTATTTTATTTTGATAATTACACATTTATTTTGATATTTTACATTGTTATAATATCGATATCGAATATTAGCAACAATCTTCCGATATTATTTTATCGAAATATCGATATATTATTTAAAAAGGCTAAAATGTTATATAGAGATATTAAAATAAGAATATCGATATTTAATTTTGATAATTACATATTTATTTCGATATTTTACATTATTGTAATATCTATATCAAATATTGTTGTAATATCGACATCGAATATTAGCAAAAATGTTAAATATCGAAATGAATATGAAACCATAAAAATAAAATATCGAAATACCTTATTCAAGTGTTTAATAAAATGTTATAGTCTTCTTTTATACAAAATCGTTATTTCTATGAAATAAAATATCGACATATCGTTTCTAATATTCGATATCGATATTAATAACAATGTAAAATATTGAAAGGAACATGAATTTATCAATTTAAAATATCTATAAACTATTCTTGAGTTTTTTATCAAATTTTCCTAATCTTTGTAAACCAAATATCGATATTTCGATAAAAAAAATATATCGAAATATGGTCTCTAATCTTTGATATCGATATCAATAACAATGTAAAATATCGATATTTCTATAAAAATAAATATCGAAATATTGTTGCTAATTATTGATATTGATATTAATATCAATGTAATATATCGAAAGGAACATGAATTTATCAATTTAAAATATCGAAAAGTATTTTTAAACGTTTTATGAAATATACTTATTAATTTCTTTTTAAAACAATTTTGATCCTTTTTCTCTCAACTTTATTCTTTTTTAAACATCCGACGTTTCGACCACTCAGGTCATTTTCAAGTACTAACTTAATACATAAACAAATTAGTCCTTTAATAACTTCTGCTTCCACTGCTGAAAACATTGTCACAAATTCCTCATTTATTTCTCTAAAAGCTGTCTTGAACACTGCCATCTTGGATCCCAGTTCACAATATTAGATTTATTTTTTATTTATATAGTTGTTTGAGAGTGGTTTAGTTTCTTTTTAAAACAATTTTGATCCTTTTTCTCTCAACTTTATTCTTTTTTAAACATCCGACGTTTCGACCACTAAGGTCATTTTCAAGGACCAACTTAATACATAAACAAATTAGTCCTTTAATAACTTCTGCTTTAAAAGAAACTAAACCACTCTCAAACAAGTATATTAATAAAAAATAAATCTAATATTGTGAACTGGGATCCAAGATGGCAGTGTTCAAGACAGCTTTTAGAGAAATAAAAGAGGAATTTGTGACAATGTTTTCAGCAGTGGAAGGAGAAGTTATTAAAGGACTAATTTGTTTATGTATTAAGTTGGTCCTTGAAAATGACCTGAGTAGTCGAAACGTCGGATGTTGAAAAAAGAATAAAGTTGAGAGAAAAAGGATCAAAATTGTTTTAAAAAGAAACTAAACCACTCTCAAACAAGTATATTAATAAAAAATAAATCTAATACTTATTAATATTTTTAATGAAATATCGATATTTTGATGAAAAAATATCGGAATATTGTTGTATATCATCTATATCGATATTATCAACAATGTTGAATATCGAAATGAATCAGAAATTACCAAAATAAAACATCGAAATACCTCATTTTAGCTTTTCATGATATGTTATAGTTTTCTTTCATAAAATATCGATATTTTTATAAAATAAAATATCGAAATATCGTTTCTAATCTTCGACATCGATATTAATAACAATGTAAAACATCGAAAGGGATATGAATTTATCAATTTAAAATATCGAAACACTATTTTTATATTGTATATGAAATATTGTTACTAATGTTAGAAATCAATAATTATAAAAATGTCAAATATCGAAAGAGATATGAATTTATCAATTTAAAATATCTAAACACTATTTTTATATTGTATATGAAATATTGTTACTAATGTTAGAAATCAATAATTATAAAAATGTCAAATATAGAAATGAATTTCTTTAACAAAATATCAATATTTGGATTAAATAATATCGGAATATCTTTGCCATATTATATTGCATCCTACTAAATAGATGATTATAGTTATATAACATTGGAGTGTATATTATCAATATTTCTTTTATTTATATCTACTTTTAAGGTACGACCTTTTTTTTTTTTTTTAGAAACCGATATTCCGATATTCAAAATATCGATATTTCGATAATATCCCATCCCTAGTTGAGGGTAGCCCCTTTTTCTGCATTGGTAATGCATTTGAAGAGAGGGCTGAGGAAATTGTATCTTTTGAAAAAGGGTAGTCTGTATTCTGTGTCAGTCTGATGGTCACGGGGCTCACAAGGTTTGTTAATTTAAATAATTTAGTTACTTGTACTCAGTCGAGTCTGAGTCTGTATGTGTCTGCTACCTTTGTGGCTGTCCTGTCGGTGTCAGTGTCCTAAATAATAGGTTCGTACATTACTGAAGGCTGTCAAAAAATTTGACATATCTCCTCGATATAAATTCTGTCACAGTCGGTAGTTCGAATGTCGTATGTTTGGGTCCGTCTTTGCTCTTTGAAGAGAAGAATGTCTAACTACACCTCTGAGTATACCGCCCTAAATCTGTTGGAGCCTCTTAGTTGTTGAAGGTGCTATGATGGTCTACAATTATTACAAAAAAATATATATTAAAGCTTTATTTCTTCTCCTTTATTTTAAAGCTTTGGGTTAGTAAATTTACCCCATTTCATTTCTTCAAAAATTAATCATTCTCATGCAGACATCTGTTGTTCGTTAAAACAAGACATATAAAACAGGAACTTATAAGAATAAAATTAAATTACTGAGTGGATTTATGCCGTTTTATTTATTTAATTCTGATCGCACCGCTTGATGGAATGGCATAGTTTACTCCTCGAAAGAAGAAGAAGATAGTAGTTAACCAGAGTAACTAACCATGCCCACCTCGCCCAGGTTTACGAAAACTCGAATAGAAACATCCCTCCTCCCCCTCCCTCCCCCCCCGCCAGTTTATATAGTTATAAGATAAAACCATCCATTTAGTCGCAAACAAGAACTAAGTATAATTTGTAATAAATTATATTTCGATACCACAAATATCACGAAATGGTTTATAATCAATGAAAATTTATAAAACGTTTTTCGATAAATTCCTGCTTTAATCAGCGATTCATGCAAAAAGGAGGCTATGCCTATAAGACTCAACTTTTTTGGTTATTATTGTCTTGACTGATTACCATCTGCACCTTCCTTCATGTCAACAAACACAAAAAAAATGAGAAAAATAAACAAGATTAATAAATTTTTTTTTATTTATTGATAGATATTACAATCTGCCTCACAGTTGTGGGCAATAGGTTATAGTGATGAATGATCTCATACATACTAAAATAAAAATAAATAAATGAACAATAAAAAAAAAATAATAAAAAAAAAACTCTCTTAAAATATATACAAACAGAAAAATAAAGAAAACGAACATAATCAAACTATCTGTATGAAAAATAAATAATTAAAATAACATAATGATAAAATAATATAGTCCCTAGTCACATTTACACTCTAATATACAATATTTACAAAATCGACCTGAGGACCCCTGAGCCCACTCTATTCCCCGCGTGTGAGGGGTAGAGCAGAGCTCAAGAGATCCCAGCGCATCCCTCTCGCCGCATCACTGGGGATTAATAAATTAAATTCAGAAGGCAATCTAATATGGTTTTATCCACTAATAATTTTCTATTCTATGTGTCTTTCCTGATAAGTCATTCCAGTATTAAATAAAATAGAACTGGGAAAGGAATCCACACAGCTTTGAACCTTAGCGGACAACTCAGAAGGAAATTGAACCAAATGCGGTACACCTCCACTCCGTTTGCTTACAATGAACTATTAAAAGCAGAATGGAAATTTTAGCTAACGGTTATATTGTTGTTTTTTTAAATTAAAACTCTAGTACCCAATCCTCACAATCTAATATCCTTAATCCATACTGTATCACAAATCAAGTCATTCGTCAGGACCTCAATGTTCCATAAGTTGCCAAAATGGCCAGAACCAGATACCAATCCTTCCATGATAAACTTCAGAACCACCCAAACCCACTTGTTTTTAACTTTGCTTCTCCTTCATCATCTGATAATTCTCCTAGAAGAAGGGCTCTAAATCTTCTCCTTTAGAAATATTATTGGAGTTCTATCAATTGGTAAATTCTCCATAAATTTGTATTATGTCTTTGTATAACTGACATCAAATTTGCTTCTTGTATATATTTTAAAGGAAAATGTTTAAATTTTGCATCTAGAAATATTAAAAAGAGTACATTTCTAGCAATTGTTGAAACATAAGTTTCTCAATCTATTAACCGAGATTTAAGAAGCGTATTACCTGGAAACGATGTTTAAAAAAAAAGAAACTAAACAGAAATAGAAGTTTTAAGCAAGGTTGAAGATGACCTATGTTGAAGATAAACTTTTTTTTAAATTAAAATATTTCAAGTAATGAAGACTTTCACATCCTCATTATGGAGGCCTGGTTAGAAGAGCTGAGGTAGGAACCTTAAAGAAGGATCAGCATATTTTTGACTACATTTCACAACTTATAATTTTCAAGTTATAATTTTCCCCAGCTACCTTTCACAAATATCTAAAGGAATTAAAATGTATGGAAGCATATTAATCTTTTAAATGGTATTTTGTATATTTTTTACATTAAATATTTAGGGTCTAACAAACCCAAAGGTTCCCAATCTTTCTCTACAAATATATTTCCAGTGATGCTCTTCCAAACCTGAATCTACTAAATCAGTTTTAACGCAATCCTACCACCTACGTTTCGGTCTACCCCTCACACATTTACCTGTCGATTCAATCAGTGGTTATCAACATTTTAGGGATCCACATTAGCAGAAGCATTAGGGAAGCCCTACATCC
>NW_027105456.1:680921-684531 GCF_000696795.3 Halyomorpha halys | reverse complement strand
ATATAGGCTCCTTAAATAAGCGTTGTCTAGTCTCATAAATTCACCAATTAATTCATCCTTTTTCGCTCCGGATATTTTACGTAATGCTCTATTTTCGAAAACCTTAAGAGGCTGTTCTTCTTTGAGGACAAAAGGCCACGTTTCACATCCATTAAGAACAATGAGAACGATAAAAGTTTTGTAAATTCTAACTTTTACGTTTTTAGATAGAAAACGCGAGCTAAGTAGTTTTTAAATTGAAAAATAACAAGTATTTCCTACCTTCAACCTCACTTTTATGTCTTCATCAATTTCGGTTTTTCTAGTTACAGGAAAACCTAATACTTAAACCTATCTGCCGGTTTTTCCTAAATCTATATCGTCGCAATTACTCTCGATTCTAATCCTAACCATGTTTATAATTATTACATAGCTTGATATGAAAAATAAACTCATACGTATGTACATATTTTGATTTTTTTATCATATAAAAATTCCATTCCTACCAATAAATTAAATTAATTTACAAAATACTAACAAAATTATAATAGTATTCCTTCTTCTTTGAATGTGATCCTGAAGAACTGAAGTCATCGGCTTCCTTTCTCACGATGACAGGACTCGAAAACAAAGGTTCCCTCGAGACCTCTCATTGCTGCCAACCGAATGAGGTAAAACACGACAGAAGAAAGGAAGTTCTCCGACAGATGCGTAAACTATACGTACAGTTAGTGGAGAGAGTAAAGTAACGCGTACGGGGTAATCAGTACTTATGCTTTGCCATTGTCCTGGAACGAGAACCCACTTTTCTCTTATCTTCTGGAGGATTCGTACTGGAGTCGATCCTAAAGACCCTTTATACAACCTTTACTATAAGAAGTCCCTTTAGTACAGAGAGAAATACTTTATTCATCTATGCTGCCCAAATACATCAGGTTGCTACATACACAGCATACTAATCAATCCGTAATCGGACATATATAAATTACATATAATTATATGGTATAATAAAATAGAAAGAAAACATTTTTTTTTCCCTACAGTTTCCTTTTACAATCAATTTCAGTCTATACGCCAAATACAAATATTTCAATTTATTCCTTTTTTTCTTTCCCTTTTCTGTTCCTTCAATTTCACCATTTTTAATTCATCCGATCAACAAATTCACTCTCCCCAATTCACCCTCCTAATCAGTGTGAGATCAGACCATTAATAATAGTCACAGCAGTACATCAGTTTGCCAAAAAACAAACAAATAAATACATTCTACGAGAACAAGACTAACACATAGATTCAAAGGAAAATATAATAAAAAACCGGTTACAAGAAACACTTGAATGGATAAATAAGTTTTAAAAAAATAAATAAATAAATAATAGTACTAATAAAATAAAATAATTTAATGAAGGTTTAGCGAACCCGAAGGTTCAATGCCGATATCACCAATTTCTGTCTACTTATATACATCCAGTGAAGTTAATCCAAACCCAAATCTACCCATCTAAAAGCAACCGTTCCACCCACCCTTCGGTCCATTCCTTGGAAGTTTATCCATTGGTTCTGACTGTAATAAGGCCAATCTGGACATATGGAGTTGAGCTTTGGGGCTCCACTAACCCTTCGAATTCCTCTCGTATTCAATCCTTACAATCCAAAATCCTTCGTAAAATCCTCAATGCTTCTTACTTTGTCACAAATAAAATGTTCCCTATATAACCGATCTAGTCCGGACCAGCTATCACTCCTTCCATTATAAATTCCCTAACCACTCAAACCCCCTAGTTTCTAACCTTGCATCCTCTTCCATTCCTGACAATCTTCCGAGGCCCTGAAAAGAAGATGGCCATGAGACCAGCTAATGTAAAATGTCATTAGAGTGCTACCAATGGATAGTTTCTCTACACGCCTGTAACACTGAAATTTAACTTAGATCAGATTTACTAAATGTATTATAATGTACAGTTGTAACCAATTGGATAGTTCACTACTTACCAGTTAACTTTCATTTCTACTACGACCTACTTCAGAGTGATGTACTTGGTCTGAGCAGATTGTTAAAAATCCACCTCTTGGTTCCAAAATAATCCAATTATCCAATGACTTTCTAATCTTTACTGTTGTACATTCACCAGAGGAGGGAAAACAAAATATAGTTAAGACCTACAGATTGTTGAATTGTTCATTCAAAGAAATCGACTTAAATATAGATTTTGTCTTTTGTCAGTGAACAATGATCCTTCCATTGTATCCCGAACCCTCAAATCCCACATCTGCACCCTTGAAGAATGCTACCAAAACTGGAGGATTAAAATAAATTCTAATAAATCCCACCAAATCACATTTACCCTTAGTCATAAACCCATGACCTCTTCCCCTACAATATCCTTTAATAATACCCCACTTATTCCTGTCGAACAGATCCATTACTTATGACTACATCTAGACAAACAACTGACATGGAATCCTTATAGAAGACTGACAAGAGAGGAAACTGCTCGTCGATTCAGACTATTACAACATTTACTAAAAAAATGGTTTAAACTTCTAATTCATTACAAGACTGATCTACTTGACTATTATTAGGCCTATCTGAACATATGGAGTTGAGCATTGGGGCTCCACTAAACCATTAAATTCCTCCCGAATCCAATCCTTACAGTCCAAAGTCCTTTGTAAAATCCTTAATCCTCCTTACTTTTCACAAATTAAGTCATCCATCAGGAACTCAATGTTCCATTATTTGCCGAGTTGGCCAGAACCAGATACCAATTCTTCCATGATAAACTTCCCAATCCCCCAAACCTACTTGTTTCTATTCTCCACATGTTTGTATCATGTTATTATATCACCTACAGAAAATTTACTTGCTGTATATATGTGTATACAGTTGTAAATATCAATAAATAAATTATAAAAATTAAAAAAAAAATAGATTTTAATAAGAACTTCATCCATCCTTCTCACAATAAAAAGAAAATTCTACATAACTAGATCATATACAATATGTACATCACCAAAAACAACTACAGAATTCTTGTTTGGGATAAAATAAAATTCCTGGAGATAACTATAGACAGAAAAATGAATTTTAAAGCTCATTTAACAATTACAGAGAATTGAGCTAACAAAACCATCAATAAACTAAAATATTTAGCAGGGGTTTATTCATGCTATGAACTCCTTAATATGCTTTTGTTGTAAAAATCCATTGTCTAACCCATCTGCATGATTTACAATCAAAAATCCCCAATAATAAAAAGTTTAAATACTATTCTAAACTCAGCTATTAAACTATACTCAGGGAGCTCCTAAAACTACGCCTATAAATGCATTCTTAACTGAAACTGGAGATATTCATTAACAAGGACTTGGCTGACAAAGAAATATATACTAAAGATCTTCGCAAATCTACTGAACCCTTTATGAAAAGCTACAAATTCCAGAAATATATATTCTGCAATTTATTTATTTATTTTTGGTTTATCCCCTGCCTGGTCATTTCTGACATACAGGGAGTTATGCATAGGTTACAACCTTATTCTAACCACGGTGGGAGAGCCAACCCTATTCTAACCACGGTGGGAGAGCCAACCCTATTCTAACCACGGTGGGAGAGCCAACCCTATTCTAA
>NW_027105456.1:680318-680871 GCF_000696795.3 Halyomorpha halys | reverse complement strand
AGAGCCAACCCTATTCTAACCACGGTGGGAGAGCCAACCCTATTCTAACCACGGTGGGAGAGCCAACCCTATTCTAACCACGGTGGGAGAGCCAAGTTTTCATTGCATGGTACCTGCACAAAATAAAAGTTGATCCCTCAGGCTGAATTCGAGCCAGTGCCACACAGTGATGGGAAACTGCTGTTTTTGTGTAAACACCTCTTATCATTTAGATCTTCTGTAATTCTTATGAATTTCAATGTTATTTGGGGTATTGAATTCAATGAAGACATTTTTTTTTTTTTTATAATATTTTTAGGTGTAAAAATATAAATCTTAATTTTCCCATCATTAAAATAATTTTTTATATAAGAACATGGTCAGGGTTGCGGTCAAAATTGAAACAAAAATAGTTTACAACTATTTATTTTCCAACGTTTCGCCCCACTTTGCAGGGCTTCATCACGGCTAAAAAGATATTCTCTTAAAATTCTTATTACTACTCCTGTCATTGTTTTAAATAGAATAGTTTTATATACATTAAAATTGCTAAGAATTGCTATTGAATCTTCTT
>NW_027105456.1:657415-679543 GCF_000696795.3 Halyomorpha halys | reverse complement strand
ATAAAAAAAAATAAAAAATAAAAAGATACATAGTATCATTTTGTATCTTTTTAGCCCTGATGAAGCCCTGCAAAGTGGGGCGAAACGTTGGAAAATAAATAGTTGTAAACTATTTTTGTTTCACTTTTGACCGCAACCCTGACCATCTTCTTATATATCAATTTTTACGGTCAACTATATATACATATATAAATTAACTTTTTACTATAAATTTAATTTTACTCTTATTTATAGTACTTAATTTTACAATTGTTCTCACCTTATTTTAGTTACAACTTTCAAGAAGGCCCCTGACTTTACTTCATTGAAACTTACACGAAAGTTGCTCTAATATGTATGCTTTTATGGGAAAATAGTTTTATCATAAAGGTCAATGAAGCTCATTTTTTCTTGTATATCAAAAATGTGCAAAAACTAAGCTTTCCAGTATTAAATTGGATGTGGTCATAGAAATAAAAAAAAAATTAAAGAATCAAATCTACTTTTGAAAAACTACAATTTGTATAATAACTGTCGATGGTATTAACTTGGCTGAAATATTGTTTTTGTTAGTTTAATACCAAATAACAACAACCAGCAAAAACTCAATTTTTTCCAATGTCGAAATAACGTCTGTATAATTAGGTCTACAACTCACAAATATAGTTTGATGGGAAAACCAATTACAGTTAATTCATTTTTAGGTATTTGAATGTAAGAAACCACATTCATCAACATGATTAGACACATTTTGTTTTGGAGGGTCTTTTACACACTTACTACTACTGTGCACAGCTGCAGTAAACTGGGTTGATGAGATAGATGTCTTAACCTCCCTCGGCTACAGACAGCCCTATATATTATCTCCAACTATGCAAAATTTAATACTCGCAATGCATGTATTCAGCAAAAGGTCTTGTAGAATTCAACATTTTCCCAATAAAATATTACTGTTCCAAAGTATGTCAGAGTTATCTACTGTAAATGGATGTAAATCGACATATAACACAATACCTTAAGCCAATTAGTTGTCAACATAATAGTTACTCCTTACTCTGATCACATATAGATAGTCAGTCACTGCTGCCTCTAAATCTACCAACCAAACTAGTTGTATTTGAAAAAAAAAAAGAAGCACAATATCAGTTTCATACCTACTTCAGTATTCTCCGTGCTGAACATTTTGTAATTCTCAAAGCCATTCATTAGTGTTAACGTACATATACAAACTCCAACACATAGTTATCTTCACTGACTCAGCCTCATCGTGCAAATTATTAAAAACAGTCCACAGAAACAAAATTATATCACATATAGAATAAAAAATAATCTATAATATGATATGAGAAGAACATGGAAGCGATCAGTGAAGAAAACAAATAAGTAAAAGCTTATTTATTAGTGCTAATGTTTCGACGAGAATTTCAAGCCTTCATCAGGGCTAAAAACAAAAACAAGATAACAACCAATGAATTAAAGGAAATATAGAATGATTAGAAGATAAGAAAATGTCTTATATTATGGATACATTACACTATTTATGTATCCATAGTGATAGCTATTTTCTTTTTTTTTTTAATCATTCTATATATCCTCCTTTTCTTCATTCTTGTTTTTTTTTGTTTTTAACCCTCATGAAGGCTTGAAATGTTGGCACTAATAAATAAGTTTTTACTTATTTGTGTTCTTCACTGTCCACACCCCCTCCCCAACTATGTTTTCCTCATATATATGATCCGTGGTCAATAATCTTCTCATCACTATAATATAATAACCTGCACCAAAAGCCACAAATGTCAAAAGGTAACAAGTAACATAGGTTTGTCTCGAAACTAGGCTCCTGACAGAGCTGCAGAGCGTTAGGCAAACTGTAAAAGAGAATTCTAAGGTCCTCATGGCCGATCTTTTGAAATGCTTAAAGATAGAAGCTATGAGATAATAGTAAGATTATTATAACTGGGAATCCCAAATAAAAGCAACAGACTATTATCAAGTCCAGCCAGATATGTCTTGTACCTTGGTTTCTCCTGAACCTGGGACAGCCAAAACGATGCAGCAACAATTGTAAGGCTATGTACAAATTACGTATGTACATAGCCTTATAACCTTAGCCTTATGAAACTCATAAGATATAGAAATTGTAAATTATGCAAAGCTCTGGAAAATCCACACCACGTTCTATTCAGATATCAACACAGAAAGGAAAGAGAAGAGCTACAGGCAATACCTGAAAAATGTATATTTCCAACAAAACTAGAAAAAAAAAAAGATCAAGAAATAAGAGTTTTTTTTTTACAAAAACTCAGTGTATAATTAAGTAAACTTAAATCTTAGATTTTTTTTTTTTATTTATATCATTTTTAGCACAACATTCCTAACTTTGAAATTCACTCATTTTTGTAATTTATGTATTTAATTCTATTTTGTTTTATAAATAATAAATCAAATAGATTTCAGGGATAAGATAGTACATGTAATGATAAGAATAATTATAATAATAAAGGCTTATTGAACTTTAAAGTTTGATGTTATACCGCCAAACACTTGCTACACACATCAACCCTATGACGCCTATCCAAACACAAATCTATTAGATCAGTCTTGGTACAATCCTCCCACCTGTGCTTCCTAAATACTATCTACCTGTTCAAATGTCCTCCTGTATCTGTATCAACGTCATTGCTAAGGTTTCTACTGCAAACCATTTATTTTGGTATATCTATATTAACTTTGAGACTTAGTTCTTTATTAGCTTTCATCGATGTAGTAGTATTTACTTTGAAGTTTTTTCATCCTTACCCAGTAATGCCAAATCTTCAGCATACCCAAGCATTGGTATTTTACCACATGAAGTTAAAACTTTCAGTATTCACCACATTTCTAGTAATGTATTCTAGTGCTAAATTGAACAAAATAGTGCTAAAATAATAATCATCATGGTTTAAAGCCGCCCAAAACCACAAACTTCTAAGAATAATGATTACCAATTTGATCTTCATTTAAAAAAAAAACATTTATAATCTTAAAATTCTTTCTTGAGACTGGCAATTTTTTAATAAATAATTCAAAACACTATCCAAATTATAGTCTCAAAACTTTTATTTCTTTTACACGTCCAACGTTTCGGCCAATTCGGCCATCTTCAGGGACAATCTCAATTCACTATGAAACATATAATTTAACCACTCCAAAAACTTCATACAGGCTATTCTGCCCAGGTCAAAACATTTATATCTAATAAGTCAAATATCCATTAAAAACCACAGTCAAAATTATTTCTCTTTAACCACTATTAATACACTTTTATCACCTAAAAGTGTATTAATAGTGGTTAAAGAGAAATAATTTTGACTGTGGTTTTTAATGGATATTTGACTTATTAGATATAAATGTTTTGACCTGGGCAGAATAGCCTGTATGAAGTTTTTGGAGTGGTTAAATTATATGTTTCATAGTGAATTGAGATTGTCCCTGAAGATGGCCGAATTGGCCGAAACGTTGGACGTGTAAAAGAAATAAAAGTTTTGAGACTATAATTTGGATAGTGTTTTGAATTATTTATTAAAAAAAAACATTGTTAACCTCCAATGATTTCTTGAGGATAATCAAAAAGGAGTTCTAAATGGTAAGAAACTATTTTGGGTTACTGACATTTCGATCCACATTGAGGTCTTCACCAGTGCTTAGTTCAAAGCTTAACAAAATTGTTGACTCACAAGCCTTGGATCTGGTCTCAAATATCCCTCACACAGGCATAATCCCTGATGGAGATCTGGAAAGCGGGCCAAAATGTCGGCTACTAATAAATAGTTTTTTACTAATTTGAATTCCTTTCGGAGCACCACTTTGAACATTTCAACCTTCAAAAACATAGTCAATTAATTAAATTCTAAAGTATACTTCCATTTCATTATGTGTATTAGTTATTCACACTTTACATAATTTAAAGTTTCGGTAGTGAGCTTTAATCTAATCTAATCTAAAAAAAAAAATAACATAACATTATAATCTGCAAGAAGATTCAATAGCAATTCTTAGCAATTTTAATGTATATAAAACTATTCTATTTAAAACAATGACAGGAGTAGTAATAAGAATTTTAAGAGAAATATTTCTCAATAATGTTACAACTGAATACTTATGAGAAGTAGATTGATAACAATAGAATATGGAATATAATTGTTACGTATATTTCCAAATATGATTGTTTATTATTTTCCTTTATTTTTAGGTTTCTTTGAGTGATGGTTGTTATCTCTTTTTTATTTTTTTAGCTCTGATCTTCATCAGAAATTCATCAATCTGATATTCAGGTCGAAACATCGGCACTAATAAATAAGTTTTTGTTTATTTGCTGACTGCACCCCTGACTGTCTTCTGATATTAATCTACAGTCAACTATTAACAAAAAATCAAAAATATTTATCTTTGTTTAACATATTTTCGGATAGTTGGATGTGTTTGAAATCTATTTTTGGTAGTCTCCATAAATTTTTAACATCTGTAAATGATAAGACCTTCAATCAATATGTCCTTATAAGGGAATAAGGTTTCAGAAAAAAAAATCATTTATTGAAATTCAATAAATGGCTCTCCAACAGGATTTTTTTTCATATTAAAAGAAGATATTTGTCCGCTGTGTTACAATCTGACAGCCCTGGTCAAGCACTGCAAACTGGTGCGAAACGTTGCTTATCAATAAATAGTTTTCTTTTACTAATTTGATACCTTTATTGATCCCCACCTGGACTATCTTCTTACAAAGGAAGTTTTTACCCTCAAATTCTTAACATAGCACATTGAAAATATTCCTAGTTGAAACGTTGGAGATAGAAAAGCTAAAGAAAATGTTCAATATTGTGAGCATTTTCCCTTAACATCCTACCTTACAACTGTTTTAACTGTCTGTATAAAAGACAAAATAAGTTGTTGATGTTTTTAACATTCTTAATATGATAAACTTCATTAAACATTAAAAATTAAGGAAACTATTTTCTAAACTATGAATCAAAAAGAAAAAATGTTTAAAGATAATGGAAAATTAAAAATATATAACCTTTTATCAAGATTCAGTATTATTTTTGTGCTTGAATATGAATAATCAAATTTTTACTTTAAAAAATTTAACTTTAATAATTTTAACTGAATAATATTAAAACTTAAAATAAAACCATTAATTAAAACTGCACTAATTAAAAAACTATGAAAAAAGAACATACATTTTCATAAACAATAATAATTGGTCATTTGTAAAAATTAGATATCATTAGCTGTGAAAGATTTAATATTAAAGCGAATATACTTTTGAAGTAATTTTTCACATCAGAATGGAAAAATTACTTCAATGACTGGTGAAAAACTGGGTATCCACTTACCTCAGAAAGTGAACATCACAGCGATAATAGGTGGTGGTGACTCACCATCTTCTACAGAGCATCTACGTAGATGATGGCACTAGAATGACATCTATTTCTGTTTTCATCATCATTCAGATGATTGCATGTTATGAGAATATCCTAGAAATGTAATTAAACAATTATTAAAGGCATAGGTACATAATATAACAAAACCATAATTAAGAAGCAAAAATTGTTCCTGATATGAAAAAAAATCTTTTTAATTTCACTTATTATTTTTTTTTGTTTATGATGTAATTTGAAATGAAAGAAAAAAGTTTACAAACTTTAAATATGTTCAGCAATATCTATTTGAAAATATTTTCGATCAGGTATTTACTCCATATTTATATGAGACATCTTGTGTTTTTACTTTCCAGTATAAAATGAAACTAACGTTTTCGTTTGATAACTTCTAAAATTTTATTATTTCTTGTAAGCTGTTTTATTTTAAGCTGAATCTATCAATTTAAGTATTCATTTCTTCTTTTATTGTTTCTAACTTGGTATTAGAAAAAGTATTGTTGAATCATCACCCCATAAATAATAATTATTAGTAGTTATAAAACTATTTTAAACTATAAGTGTATAGGTGAGATGATTTCAATATGGAAATTAAAAATATGACAAATATGTGGAAAATATGATTACGGAAATTTTAATTATACACATATAACATAGATAAAAATTGTTGCAGTGCAAAGATGCAGGATTATAGGATGACAGTCCTGAAATGTTGTACAAGGTAGGTTATATTCTATTTTGAAAGTTTTTTTCACCTCAACTATTAAATAAAAATAAAGGTCTTATTTATTCTAATTTCAAAACAGAAATATAACTATAAGCATCAGCTATAATATAATTATCTATAAATTAAAATATATCTATGGCTTTCAAGTATATGAAAGGTTGAAGTACTTTTCAAACTAAAAAAAAAAAATAACAACTTACACTTAGTATCTTAATCTATCTGGATAAATTATAAATATATTGTTCAATAAATCGGAAAAACTGAATGAAAATTATAAATATAAAGATTTTAATAGAAATTATATAGCCATGATCATTTATTAACAAAAGTTAGCAAGCTTAATTCTAAAACAGAAATGCCACTAATGGTTTTGGAGGGAATGAATTCTTATCTAACAACATATATAATACAAGGAAAAATATTACCAAATTAGAAAACAAAATAGATGAAAATATATCATAATAAAAATAAAAAATATATAAACAATAAAATTATCGTATAAAACTATTTATAGAATTATTATAATTATGTATATCAGCTTAAACTTCATTAAAAGGCGGGTAGAGTAGCTTGTTTTATCTTTTAGCCACTAGAGTGCACTGTCTCGCTATCATTTTGCAAATTTGCCAAAACATTTTTTTACCTTTTTTCATTTGTTTTTATTCAATTCAATTAATTTCTGTGCATAGGTGAGTGTGACAATATGATTATAGAGTCTTTAATATTCAAAACCATTTATAAGATTTTAAACCAAAACATGTTTCAGCCTAAGATTTAAAATTGTATAATTTCTAGCTTAAATAATATAGAAAACATAAAGTGTTTATCGATTTGTTTTTTTATGCTATAAAATATATGTCAGTGGAATTTCTGAATGAAACATTATTCCTTGTACTTTTCTCAATACAAACGAGGCGTTGAGTGTAAAATATAATAGATGAAATTTTTTATGAATGGAAATTTTTGGTATCACCTGCTTTTTAATGAAGTTGGTTTCCAAAATTCTTAAAAGAATCTTTGAGAAATTTGTGTTCTTGAGAGATTAAAGTTACCTAATAAATTGTTTAAGTTAACTTTTTAAAAACAATTTATTTAAATATACACAATACAAAATAGTATAATAATTAATGTGCAAGAACTAGACAAAGTTAACTCGTTGAATGACTGCATCGATGGCTGGATAGCTACCTCATATGTACTTTCAATAATGCTGGAGTCAGCATTCCTCCATTTTCTGACCGTTTTATTATTTAACTTTAATGTTGACATTATGTTATTGCAAGTGACTCCAGGGCCCTGTTTCATAATAAAGTACAAGCTGATACCATTAGTCTTGTAGACTGTACTTAGAACAATTTCACCGACTTGTACAATGCTGACCAATACTTTTTAACTCCTGTAATTTTACTATGTGTTGCCTCTGTCATAAAACTAAAAGTATTAATGCTGATACTTTGTAGTGTACTATTGAAACTACCTTTCATTATGAAATAGCCCCCTGGTTGAAGGTACAATATTATAATCAACAAACACTTAAATATTGTAAAAGTTTTTATTGTCTGTCTTAATGTTTTATGATTGAATGCTTCAAATAATAGGCATTATTAAATTAGCATTATTACTTTTATTAAATGATATATTTTCGTATATTTGTTTGTGTATATTTATACTTATAATCTTTTCTTTGATTAGTACAACCAGAAGAGTGAATGATATCATATATTTGTTATTACAGTTTATTGTGATGACTATTCAATGTATGCATGAGATTTTTATTTAACGCTCATATCTAATTCAAAATTTGAGTGCTAAGCAATTTTTCGGAGATTTGAAATAGCTTTTTCTTAAAGCTAATAAAAAAAAATTAAACTATAAGGAGGGTGGATGAGTTATTGTTTGAATAAAAATAAGTTTTATTTGTTTAGGGTATTAAAATTAATCAAGAAGACACTAAATTGAAAAGCAGACAGCATTGAGGACATAAGACTTTATTTATTTGAAGAATAAAGGTGAGTCCAACATACTTGGGTGTTGGTAGAGTTTGTTTACACCTCGTACAGTGTAGAGGAACTTCAAATATAAATGTCAGTAAGGAAATGTAGTTACTTTTATGTAGACATTAATTTCACAATGAGCAAATATATCTTTTTATTTGTAGATACTATTATAATTTTAGGCTCCATTAAAAGTCTAATGTTATTTTATGTGATATTAATATTTATCTCAGTGAAATAAAAAAAAATTCAGAGAATACATTTTTAAAATATCTTTTTATGTTTGGTAGGATGCATAAAAAATAACTATTTCGGTTGATATTTAACATAACTACATGCTAAATGTGAGGTCCAAGGAATTACGATACTTCCTGAGATTAGAAAGGATTTTAATCTTCTTTTTTTATATATTAATGTTACATCAATAGTATATTCCTTACTTCATTATTTTGAACCACCTTTTCATCTTCAGGTGTTTACTCTTTTATAATTATAGTCAGATCTTGTGTTTTTCTTTTCCTATTTCTTAAACTATTTGATTAATAGTCACTTTTTGAACAATTGGTAATTGAAATTGTGTAAACAAAATTAAAAAGTGAACATTAAACTAATAAGTTAAGGATTTTGTAAAAATGATCATCAAAATAGAGAAAAAAAATCAAAAAAAAAAAAAAAAAAAATAGAAAAAAAAATCTAAGCATAATAATAAAAGAGTGAACATCAGAAAATGGACAGACTGTTAAAAAAAAAAATGAAGTATGAACTAACTACACTGCTAACTAAATTAGAAAACTTCATAAGTTGATGCCTTTGAAAAATACAACTACAGAAATAAATTATAAAATAGTTTCATTTATTCTTCTCTGAAAAGGAAAATTATATAAACCTGTTTTTAAATTATTCCTTAAACAATAAGGAAAATATCGTATTATACATTTCTTTATAATCATTTGTAGTATAACTAACTTATGCACATGTTGGCAATACACATATACTATATGTATTCTTTACTTGTTTTGGAGAAAGAAAAAAATTTAGGAAATTCATAAGCTTTGCTCAGAATAAATCAAAAGAAGTTCTCCGCTAATTTTCCCTAGAAAAATAAATCAATATATTCCTCGAAGAACAGCCACCATAGTTTTAGAAGTTTATTTATATTTTCATAATAAACATTTATATATAAGAAAATTATCTTTAAAAAAAAAGTAGTCTAAATTTTGATGATATAAATTTGAACAGCTAGACTATTTACGGTCTATGGTAACTAGAAAAAAAAATTAAATTTATGAGGAAATAAAGGCAAGATTAAAGAGGGGGGATGCTTGCTATGCTTCAATTCTGAAATAGCTAAGCTTGCACCTTCTGTCTCTTTCTCACTCTTTGTCTTTTGTTACAAAACTCTCTCTAAATCCACAACAATTGGCCCCTTAAATCAAAGGAGGAACAGCACCTAAAGGTTTTGGATAGTGAAGTACTGTATAAAATATTCGCACTGAACAAGGATGAGTAAACCAGAGAATTCAGAAGTCTACATGATACCAAATCACGTGAATTGCACCAGATAAATATAATTCAGATGATAACATAGTGGCAAATAATGCATAAGGTTGTAGGGCCTAGCAACGAACAGATCTCTAAAATGCTGAAGTCTGAGTTAGATGGAAGGATTATATGATGACAATCTGGTAGATTTTGATTTGGACAGATGTCACTGGATGGAAGTACATATACAGCGATTGGTAGTATCAGCATTTATTATTATATCAGACTTTTAGTGTGAGAAATTATATGCTTATATTCTGATATTAAAAGTTAGTCACTGCCACAGGCAATTTTCAATTACCCATAGCTAATCGGTGACCACCCAAGAAAATCTTTTATAATACAAGTTGAATGGAAAATATGACAGCGTAATAGCTCGTTAACATTATTTTATTGAATTGGAGCTATTATACTGCCATATTTTTTTTCCAACTTGTTCAATAGTAGATCATTGTTGAAGAACTTTTACAGTGTGAGGTCAGGTCTCAGAGGTTTTAATTTTAAATTTTGAATTCCTACTTGAAACTTGTTGATATATGGTCAAAACAAGGGTATTTAAAATATGTGTGTACAGCTTTTTTTTATTCTGTCAATTTTTCTTTGATCTTGTTTTTATCACCTTCTCTAATACACTATTATACTAATATATTTCTTAATGGCTAGAGGCATTTTTTGATTATTAGATAATCAGACGTTCTTTATAGGTTTGGTGTGTCTTTACCAATTTATTTTTCTCACAATTATAATTGAATTGGATTTTGATTTTTTTTTTTTTTTCTGACCTAGAAAAAAATAAATTAAGAAACAAATTAAATATATACAAATAAGAAAAGGATGTATATATGCCGACAAATATGAATCTTGGTTTGCCAGTGTGGCATTATAAGATAAGCTGCCGGGTCCGCTGAAGGCGTTGTCATCGATGATGGCTTGAGTCTGCCGTGAGCGTACTAGGAATAGGGAGGGGCTATTCCGGCTGGCGTTGTTGATTTTGATGTAGTAGGTCACTTATTATATTATTAATGGGTCATAATTTAATTTGTCTACAGAAGCAGTATATAATATTTATGTATATGTATTTAAAATACATATGTACATTTAATAAATATATATTAATATTTTCTTTTAAAAGAAAAGAATTTTTAGAAAGAAAGTATATTGTAAAAAATAGGGTATTTAATATTGTAAACAAAAACAAGTATATTTATTTCTTCTTTCTTGTTCCTTGTGCATTAAATATTTATATTTAAATTAATTTTATACCTAAATTTAATTAATGGCTTACAAATTTTTGTAAAATATATGAACTGGAAGAAATAAGGGCTGAAATCAGAGCAATTTCATTATAATTTTTAAAAAGCTACTACTTCATTAATTAAGTATACCACAAATATACTTAATTAATGATGCAGATTTATTCATTGGTTTTGCTATAACCTGAGTATTTCTTGTTTAGTTTAAAGAACTTTAGGAAAAGATGGTATGTAGCTCTAAAGTAAGTCTTTGTAAGACTGTTTGTCAATATTAATTGTGGGCAGCATACAATTTTTGCCTTAAAAATGGATTGAAATTATAGAAAACAATAGATAAAAATATAATTTAATCGTAAAAGTAAAATTTGATCTAATATTATGGTCAGTTTAAATAACATTTATCCATTAATTTAAATTTATATAAAAAATTTAATTACTAAATTTATTTGTTCTGAAATATTATTATTTCAAGAATTCAAAATATCTTCATCTACTTACTTTCCTTGGCGTGATAATGTTCAATGTGAGATCCAGCTTCTTCGATGAACATTCAATATGTGGCCCTGTCCTGTGCAGATGCTGTTGAATTACTAATATTTAAAAGATCTCAATTTCTTTAATATCTTCTTCTGCCTTTCATATGGTTCTTTTCTTTACAAGAAGTTTTTGGAGGATTTCTTTGTCATCCAATCTTGCTATGCAGTCTTCCTATTTCAGTCGACAGGACTTTATATAGTGCATATTTGCTTCCCCAATCAGGGTGTATATTTCCTTATTATAGAGCATCTTCCATAGGTTCTCTTCATTTTAGTTCTGTCCATCCCCATGTATCTGTACCGATCCATTATGAATTGTATGTGCTGTTTCTACAACAGTCTATAATAGAAGGTTTATTGGAGATTAAAAAGCAAGGAACATTCATTATCGTTCTGTTTTAATCTTTTCTTTATCAAAAGTTCAGATGGTAAATTTAGTTGGACTTGAGATACACACTAAACTTTATTCAACTTCATTTTAATTTGATGGATGAACCTTGATGGAATCCCGTAATCATGCGCCATGTTGTTGTACTTTGATCTCAAAAGCTGTCATATACAAAATTTCAATTTCAGATCATTTAATTATCTTTCCATTAACCTCTCAACAATAGAAGAATTTATTTTTATAGGATAAACCTTAACATTAACAAATGTACAAATAAGAGCAAATTGAGTATGAATAATACATTAATGTAATTACAAATAAAATGTAACCTGTATAATTGGGACCTCAAGAGACATAGACTTTTTTATTACTTAAAGAGGCTTTTCATTTACCCAGTTTTCCTAATAGGCAGGTTTAAAATTACACTAGTCTAATTTATAGAGGTTCCTACTAAGAGAGGTCAAAATGTACTGATTATATTTCATGTTTTATGTTTATGGAATTTTGTTATTGAAAACAATACAAAATATATCAACAATAAAAAATCAATTATATAGATTTGTATTCGAGTGCTACTAGCTTTAAGGTGTTCCTTGATCATATTAATTTGATCAAATATACCAGGATTATTAATTGTCGACATCTCAAAATATTTTTGTAAAGTTTCTAATGATTTTTATGTTTCATGCTTAGACTCTCTTTCTAAAGTTTCCTTACTACTCTCCACCTCATCTTCTGTTTCCATAAAAATAAAAAATAAAAAGTGTCGCTACCTTTTCGATCCTGATAAATCATTTTAAATATACAGGCTATTGAGCCACAAAGTCCCAATTATAGAGACTAACATCGAAAAAATCTAAGAAACAAAATGATTAAATATTCTCAGTATTTAAATACAAAAGTGTCACGACTCCACTATAATCATTAGTAGTGGAGGTTTCTCACTTATCCAAGACCCATTTAACCAAATCACTCAGTGCATTTATAAATAGGAGATAAATTAAAAATATAAATAAAAATTTGGAAGTTATAGATTAAATATAATATATAGTACTGTATTATATTATAATGCAATATAATTTTTAGTATTATGGAAAAGTTAAGTGAGGTATTACCTTGATACAAATAACAAATATAAAACAGTTTTAGTTAAGTATAAATACATCATTTATTATAGTGTATTATAACACTCAATAAAAAGTAACATTAAACTAATGCTCGTTAAAAAATTAAGCAATATGGTATGGACAAATAACAGTGTGATACAATGAAATATATAAAACTAGTTATAATTAACAGTAGGTAGAAAAGAGTATATTCTAAAATATTTGAATAATTACTAGACCATTTATTTTTAAATTATAAAAAGATATTTGTACTTAATTTTTTATCAACTTTACAATATTTCATAGTATAATTATCTAATTTATTAACTAATATTTCATTAAATTTGTTCTACATGAATGAGTCATTTTTATAACGTGATAATTAAAAAAATAAATTATTTTTGTACATGTTTCTCTTTTAATAAAGGAATCCTATCAGATTTGTATGTTTCAGCGCTTCAAATAGCTGATAAATTAATTTACATAGCTCTATCTTTTGATTATTTGTGGAAACAGGTAGCTCTTGTTCTAGTCAACAGATAGCGCTGCTATAAAATAATCCTCCATCTTCCTGAAAAACATAAATATAAACGATAATAATTTGTTAAATAAAAAATATATATAAACATGTTTCAAATGTTTATTATTATTTTTTTTAATCGGTGTGAAACCTATTATTAATGTCAGTAATTTAACAAACATTTTTCAAAAATAGATTGGCTTAAAAATGATTTTTATTAATTTGTATTTTTTTTTAAATTCCTATAGTGTCTGAATTAATCTTTGATTTCCTTCAAATATAATAATAAAATAACTAAACACAGATGTAGAGTATCATCAATACTCGATTAAGGCACTCCATTTTTTTCTTGAGAATTTTGGAAATGAAAATAGGTCATAGCTATGGCAAATGAAGTCAATATTGTAAAGTTTCGGATCTCATGCGTGCAAAAAACATAAATCGCCTAAAGTCACTATAGAATCGATTTTTCACATTTTTTTCGATTTTCTCGAAACGACAGTAACGATTCTGATAAAACTCGCCATTTCAATATACAATTAAATGATTTTTAATATATAAGATAGGTCTTATCTTCGTTGAAATAGTTTGATAAGTCTTAAGTAACGATTTTTTTAAAAAACCTACAAAGTTCCATTAATTGCATGGTGTAGTCTTTGGCCATAGCTGGACAATACCACTTTAGCTGGACTAATATCAAAACCTTAAAATGCCACAAGGCAATAAAAGGGGGAAGACTCAGTAAAGTGTATATAATACATTTCATGTATTAAAGAAAAATATAAATGTAAAAGGAAAAATATGAATGTACGATACTGCCTGATATATAATAAAAAAACCGTGCCCGTGTAGGCCTCGGCGCGAAGCGACATATTTCCGTGACAACGTATACTCTATGCTAATATTACATAAATATAAATTAAAATCAATCCAATGTTATATATTTGAAATAATAAACCAGTTCACATATTGAATTCAGATATTTATTTTTGCTTGGTTATACATTAATTAATTTTTATACATATGATATAATATCCATATGTTAAACGAAGTCAATTTCCGTTACGGGACACTTTTTCTAACATGGCATCCCGCAAAATGATTTATAAGACGTTGTCACGTCAAAAAAATAAAAAATTGTATTCGTAATTTTTGTCCTCTAAGGTCTTTTGTCCTCTTTTAATTTATTATTATTATTTTTTTTTTTCGAAAATCACAAAAATAGTGATAACTTCATGACGAGCCAATCAAGTATTGCTGCAGTAATTTCAGTTTATAGTCGCTTAAATGGGATGATTCTTTTACAGAATCCTTCTGATGCTATCAGAAACTAAATTGTAAACTTTCAAAGAGGGTTAATTCCAAAGTTATCACAATGGAGTGACAATTCAAGAACGACATAATTTGACATTCATATTTGGTTTATATTTTCAAAATTCACTCTATTCTCGGTCCACTGGTGTTCCTCAAGATTGTATCCTCGGTCCTTTCCTCTACAACGTTTATACAGCTGACATCCCAACCATCCCTAACACTATCCTCACCACGTATACCGATGACACATGTGTGCTCGCTGTCAATAATAACCCTTTAATTGCATCCCAAACTCTCCAATCCCACATCACACCCCTCGAAGAATGGTGGCGTAATTAAAGGATTAAAATAAATCCCAACAAACTCCATGAAATCACCTTTACCCTTCGTCGTAGACCTACCGATTTCTCTACAATTTCCTTTAATAGTGTTGCTCTTGGACTACATCTGTACAAACGACTAGCCTGGAATCCTCACACAAGAATATAAAGGCAAGAAACTGCATGTCGATTCCGACTATTACAGTACTTACTAGGCAAACGGTCTAAACTTCCAATTCATTACATACAATACGGAGTTGAGCTTTGGGTCTTCACTAAACCTTTAACGAATTCCTCTCGTATCCAATCCTTACAATCCAAAATCCTTCGTAAAATCCTCAATGCTCCTTAGTTCGTCACAAATAAAATCATACATAAATACCTTAATGTTCCATATGTAACTGATCTAGCCCGAACCAGATATCATTCCTTCCATTAAAATCTCCCTAATCACCCAAAACCACTTTATTACACCAGTTTATAACCTTGCTTCCTCTTCCATTCCTGACAATCCTCCGAGGTGCCTGAAAAGAAGATAGCCACGTGATCTTCTAATGTAAAAACGTCATTAGATTGCTACCAATGGGTAGTTTCTCTACACACCTGTATAACTGCATTATAACCGAAATAAAATTTACTGAATGTATTATTATGTACAGTTGTAAATTTCAATAATGATATTTAAAAAATATATATATTTTCAAAATCACTATCATAATCAGATACACTGTTATAAAGAACTAAATAGCCAACTGTTTTGATGAACCATAGAGAGACGTTTCACTTCATATCAATCCAAGATTACTTTCATTATCTTGGAAGATATGCACAAAGAATAATCCCCTAATGAAAAATGAAATGATAGGTAATGAAGGGTTGCAGAAATCATTTCTAGATTTCTCTTTTCTTATGCGAAGATAATGCAGAAGTGTAATTAATTCCAGAAGCTTCGAAGAAATGGAACTTTTACTTTCGAAGAAGATTCATTTAACTCTTACCGCAGGCTTTTGCGACATATTTACCACTTTTTTAGCTTATTCGGTTAACAACAATGTGCGAAGGTTTCTGAATTTTACTGTCAATATGAGGAGTCTTCAACCTTTTAGGGGTCATTGTGAGGTTACAGCCTCCAAGATAATTTTGTTGTGTTCATATTTCAGATTGAATTTTGGATTTCATTAGTAATATTTTTAAAAATTAGTACTGTAATAAGAATAAATACTAAGTATATATTGTAAAAGTAATAAGATATAAAGCATTAAGTATACAATGAACTGAATATTTCCAACACTGTCAATTTGCTATTGTTAAAAAAGGGAAAATAATTTTTTTGATAAAAATAACTTTTTATCACTGGCCATAAAAATTACAAGGAGTGGGTAGGTCATTGGTAAGGCAATGGATTACTAACTCCAAGGACCCGAGTACGAATCCAGCTGTAGCAGATAATTATTATCTGTTAATTGTAGCCGTTGAGTCAGCCCGGTGTGTTCAGAAGCCCTCCGGGTTCCACCCAGCCTCACAAAGTGTAAGGGTACCCACTTTATGAGGATATAATATCAATACAAAATCAAACCAAATACACAATAGCAGTAGGACAATTAAAGAAAAAAAAATAATAAATTTAAAAATAAATTAAATATTGAGGCAATTTTAAGCACATCATATATTCTTCGGTTAAAAATGTAAATTATATGATTTTTTCAGTTATTATAAGATTGCTAATTTTTCAATAAATCGGTAATACGCGAAACTTTGGATACATTTATTTTTTTTTATTTATATACATCAGGTGCCCGGGTATAGGTAGCCCCCCGGCTATAGCTAAGGCGCGTGGCTACTAACTCCAAGGACCCAAGTTCAAATACAGTGGATTATGGAGCCCTCCTGGGATACTCCTAGCGTCTTAAATTGGATACCCTTAATTGGATAAAAATCTAGCGGTCGAGTGTGATTCTGACCAAATCACCTCCTTGCACAACCGTTGTTATAGTAACAGTGCTTCCTTACAAATTACTGCACCGCTGACCCTTTCTGGGTTGTAGCGGTACAGATTTAATTTTAATTAATAACAATTACAACATAGCTCTGAAAAAATCCCAAAATTACTATTATAATTTTATAAAATGGGCTAATGACAAAGGTCTTATACTTAGCAAAGATAAAACACCCCATATGCCTTCTATAGACCACCCGGGAATTAAATCCCATCACAGTGACTGTCTCACCAACATTAATAATATAAAAATATTTTACTATAAAACACTAAATGTTGAAGAAAAATATAAATATCTAGATATTACTGTGGATAATGATTTTTCTTCGGAACCACACATAGTAAATGTTTTAAAGAGATTAAGAGTATGCTCATATAAAATTTACTACCTCTTATTTATAATTAAAAGAGAAACATTAATAATGGTGTAGAAAGCATTATTTGAATCGGACATTTATTTATCAAATTTGCAAATCTACAAAATCGAACATTAAGAACGCACCGCAATAATAAAACAGAAAATCTTAAAATCGTTGGAACTTTAGCACCTAAACTATTTTATTTTTATAGAATTGTCTTAAACTTTATAAATAATAATTTATTTAGAAAAGAAATAATATATCAAGAAAATGTTATAAACAAAATTAAATTTATCGAACCATCGTATAACAATACATTTGGTAAACGTACATTAAACTATATCGTACCATATCTGTTCAATCCCTTACCAGAAGTACTAATGAATAAATCAACCACAAGAAAAACTAAAAAAAGCAATATTTAACTGAGTACTTTCTTACTTCTATGATTCCCAATAACTGATTTTGATTTACCAAATGACCATATCTCCCTGTATTTTTTTTCTTAATATATTTTATTTTTTATATTACAAATTGTATTAGCAAGGTATGTGTGTGCTTAGTAATAGATATTATTCGATCCTTATTTTTATCATATTTTGTATCATCTTGTTTTATTCTCAAGATTATATTAATTCACTAATTGTAAATTTGCAGCTTTATTATTCACTTAAAAATCCGTTCAATTATTTTTTTATTATTATTTATTTTATTTATTTATTTTTAAAAATAATATTCCATCAAATCTTTTGATGAATAAGTCGCATTATTTCCTTTTACTTATATATATATATATTCCTCCATTGTAGTTTTTTCTCTCTATCTCCTCTATAGAAGTCAGGGAGGAGAAAGGGTAGGCGGGAAAATCTACCCGGATTTCCGGCCAAGAGGACTAAACAATCCATACAATAAAAAGGTTTTATTAATCTTTTTTAAATCATAAAATTTTTTAAAAAATTATTTTCATCTATAAAAAATAATATTCCACAATTTTATTATACTTAATTCGACATAATACACTTACTTGTAAATATTAATATATTATTTATTATGAGGTATAGACAGTTTACTGTAGATTAATAAGTGTGGAAGATGATCGGGGGGTGCAGTAAGCAAATAAAATCATAAATTATATATTCTTGCCAATGTTTCGACCTCAATTACAAGTCTTCATCAGGGCTTTTTTAACCTAATTTCAGTAACTTCTATTTTCGAAAAACACAAAATGCACTTTACAGATCCGAAATCGGACCATCCGTTCAGGAGTAAATAGAAAAGTAAATTCTGCTGCGTCCCAGGAAGCGGTACATTTAGTCTTAATAATGTTATGTTGTTTACTGGAATGAGATTGTTATCGTTTATAGTTCGAGTGAATCGAAGTTAAGAATGAATGATATCCTACAACAGAGTTCTCGCAGGAATAAATCTTATCCTAAGAATTACATAATTCAATTTCACATTTTATAATCATATGTTTCAATTGTTTTTTTTAATATATTAGGAGAAGATGGTTGGGGGTACGGTAAGTGAATAACACAAATAAGAAAAACTTATTTATAAATGCCAACGTTTCAGCCAGAATGTTTTAGGCTTCATCAGGGCTGGTTGGAAGAGATCGGTAATCCAAGTGGTTGCATCTTATAGAAATAGAAATAGAAATTCTGGCCAAAACGTAACTGGCAATGGAAATTCTGGCACTAACATGTAAGTTTTTACTTAATTGTGTTCTTCCCTGACCGTATCCTAAACCATCTTCTCATGCATACTGTCCACGGTTAACTATCACCTCATTATTATATATATATATTTTTTTTTTATATTATCTGTGAGGATGTATTTTAATCTGTAACTAAACTGGATTTAGCGAATGACACAATTCTTCCTTATTAAAATACAATAGTTTATTTCATATCATCAGCAACGTTTCGGGAGATTTCCCCCATCTTCAGGCTGCTAAAAAAACAAATTCAACAAAACCATAAACATGCGCTTACAACAACACTAATATATCATATACACTTAAAGAACTATTTACTTGATAACAAAAACCTATATATGACATATAATTTTCTCCTTTATTGTCATTCTTGCTAATATATAATAATATTAATGTCATTTAATGAATAAAACTTGTTACTAGTCATACATTTTAGGAGAATAATTACCTTCCTGAAGGTTATCTTCCATTATGATAACAACATATAGACTATAAAATAATTTTCACCTACCTCTATTACCACAAAAATGAACAATGAAAGCTAACATTAACAATTTTTCAAAAACCATTTCTATTCTATTTATTATATAACATTGTTTTCTTTTTTAATAAATAATTCAAAACACTATCCAATTATAGTCTCAAAACTTTTATTTCTTTTACACGTCCATAATAGGATTAATAGGATTAATAGTGTTTGCAGAGAAATAATTTTGACTGTGGTTTTTAATTGATAATTGACTATTTAGATATAAATGTTTTGATCTGAGCAGAATAGCCTGAATGAAGTTTTTAAATTGGTTAAATTATATGTTTTCATAGTGATATTGAATAGATTGTCCCTGAAGATGGCCGAATTGGCCGAAACGTTGGATGTGTAAAAGAAATAAAAGTTTTGAGACTATAATTGGATAGTGTTTTGAATTATTTATTAAAAAATTACCAGTCTCAAGAAAAAAATTTTAAGATTATAAATAAATTGTTTTCTTTTATAATTATAAACATTTTGACTGAATTAATTCTATATTATATAAAAAACTACATAAAAACTAAAACGCTAATTTATTTATAATATCCATATAATGTGTGCCTAATGTTTTTGTATCAGTTTTATAACCGCTTTAGCAGCCTGAAGATGGGGGAAATCTCCCGAAACGTTGCTGATGATATGAAATAAACTATTGTATTTTAATAAGGAAGAATTGTGTCATTCACTAAATCCAGTTTAATTCCATAAGACTCTTCCAGTAAAAAGATTATTAAAAGTTTTAATCTGTAACAATTATTTTTTTTCTCCTTTTACTTTTTTATACATTTTTATCGTGTTTTTTTTCATTGTTAATTGTTTAATTCTTAACATACACAATTTTGATCCAATATACTCTCAACTTTTATTTTCAAAAACTCTCCAACGTTTCAAATATCAAATATTTCAAAGGAGACAAGTTTAAAATATTGATGTCATGTTCTTTAAAATCCTTTCTGCAGTTTAATTTATGCAATTTAAATTTTTTTACACAAATAATCTTCACTTTTTCCACATATAAACATCAATTATAAAAGATGGTGTTTACTATATTTCATCTGTTATAAATGATGTTTATAAGTGGAAGAAGAGAAGGCAATTGGTGTAAAAAAAGTTTTAAATTTAAGATATAAAAAGTTACATATGACATGGGCAATTAGCATAAACTTTTTATTGCAAAAATGATTTTAAAGAACATGACATCAATATTTAAGGTTCTCTCCTTGAAAATGGCCTGACGGCCGAAACGTTAGAGAGTTTTTGATAATAAAAGTTTAGAGTATATTGGATCAAAATTGTGTGTGTTAATAATGAAATAAACCACTCTCAAACAATCATTATAATAAATCATTAATCTAATATTGTTAACTATTTTAAAATAATATTTTATTAAATCTTTTTTTTTCTTTGTTAAAATCTTTAAAAATAATTTGTTACTTACTTTTCGTTTTCATTTCGTGCTTTATTATCATTAATATTTTTATATTGATTATTCACATTACTTATTATTTTATATATTGTATCTTAGGTATATTTTTAACAGTTCTCATCGATTAATTTAATAAGTCTATTATGACATGGCATTTTGTTTTTCTATTTAAAGATTACTGTAAATTTTACTTGGAAATCATCAGTTAAAAGTACATCTAGTTCTCATAAAAAATGCTTTTATTAACTTAAATGTCTAGTTAAGCTGTTAGGATTTGTCTGCCTATAAAGTATTTGATGAGATATTTTTTATTTTCACTTTCATAATATTCCATCTACGGCCAAGCCTCTAAGTCACGCAAGATGATTAGGAGGGGCTAAGTCGCAACTTTCGACTCGGCCGCAAATCGTTCACGAATGCCGAGCAATATTTGACCGCCAATCGATTGCTAACTGATTAGTTATTGAACTATCGAATTGGAGTCGATCTTTCTTCTATCTTCGTTGGTACAGAGAGGCTTTTCACTTTCCAATAGTAATAAAGAGGATAACGAAGCGGTGCCTAACCTCACCTAAAGGTTTCTAATTTCAATGGAATTAATTGAAATACCTTCGCCTAGTTTAGTTAACTGTTTCTGTTTTCGTTCTATTGGATGATAGTTTTTAAGATTTCATCTGTATCACAATACTTATATTTGAAAAAAGAGAATGATTTATCACCATAAACTACCCAAATGATAAAACCTGATTTTTCCGGAAACATTAAATTAAATATTTTTTATTAAATAAATCAAAAATTAGTATCCAATTCATTATGTTATAGACCTAACAATAAAATTAAAAAGTATTATAGCAATGTAAAGGACAAAATTGAAATAAAAAGTCAATCGGGATTAATATATAAAATTCCATGTTTAAATTGTCCAGCGATCTATATAGGTGAAACTAAGCAAATGTTGGGGGATAGAATATATCAACACAAAAATGATACAAGAAATAAAGA
>NW_027105456.1:655728-656724 GCF_000696795.3 Halyomorpha halys | reverse complement strand
AAATAAAGTGTTGAGACAGAATTGGATACTAATTTTTGATTTATTTAATAAAAAATTACGTTATCAAAAAATTTTTTGAAATAAATTAAATATTTTGTGAATGAATACATTGATCAACGAGATTAGAAATTGTTTTTTTTTAAATACAAGGAAAAATATTGATTTATTTTGTTTAAAAAATCTACGATCAGTAATTTTATTATTTCATAGCAAAAATTTTATGAAGTAACTTTTAGGTCGAAAATCGTATTTGGGTGATTATTGGAAAAAAAAATTCTTTAACTAAGGTGGGTTCTGGTAGGACAAATCTAATGACAATACTTTTAGAAATTACAATTTTATTATCAGAAAATTAAAGAGATACATATAAATTAAAATATGTACAGCTACAACCCATGAAGGGCCAGTGGTTCAGTACTTTGTAAAGAAGTACTGTTACTATACCAACGGTTGTGCAAGGAGGTGATTTGGTCAGAATCACGCTGGATCGCCAGATTTTTACCCAGTTAAGGGTACCCGATTTAAGACGCTAGGACTGACGGCTACAGTGTAACAGAAAAGAATTTTCTTCCCAGCTGGATTTGAACTAGGGTCCTTGGAGTTAGTAGCCACGCGCCTTACCTCGGGGCTACCCGCGCAGCTGATACATATAAATAAATGTATCCAAAATTATCAATCTTATAATAACTGAAAAAATCATATAATTCATATTTTTAACCGAAGAGTATATGATGTGTTTAAAATTGCCACAACATTTATTTTCTTAAATTATATTATTTCAAAATTTTTTGAGACATGGTAATTATTTATTAAATAAAACCAAAATTTGTATCCAATTCTGTCTCAACACTTTATTTCTCACTAGTCCAACGTTTCGGCCATTCCAGCTATCTTCAAGGACGATTATTAAAAGTTTTAATCTGTAACAATTATTTTTTTTCTCCTTTTACTTTTTTATACATTTTTATCGTGTTTTTTTTCATTGTTAATTGTTTA
>NW_027105456.1:647021-654248 GCF_000696795.3 Halyomorpha halys | reverse complement strand
AATAGGTTTGAAATTAAAATGAAGAAAATGACCTGGGCAGAATAGCCTGCAATAAAAATTGTTAATTAATGTGAGGAGGAGTTTTGTATTGAAGATGTCCTTGAAGATGGCTGGAATGGCCGAAACGTTGGACTAGTGAGAAATAAAGTGTTGAGACAGAATTGGATACAAATTTTGGTTTTATTTAATAAATTTATTTTCTTTTTAAATTTATTAATTTTTTTTCTTTAACTGTCCTACTGCTGTGACTATTGTGTCTTTGGTTTGATTTTGTATAGATATTATATCTAATGATAAATTTGTTTAATGGGTCAAAGGTGGGCAGCCTATTACTGGAGAGAAGAAGTCTAAGAGAGTGAAATAAGGAGAATAAAATTATCAAATTGAATAAAATTTTAAATAGGAAAAAAATTAAATATATTGTTTTTAGTGTATAGACGATTATTGATTGTAAAAGAAAAAGGTAAAATGGGTATTCTCTGCTGGCTTTATCGGTAGGTTAGATCAATTACAGTTTATACACAACACTTATAGCCCCTGGTAACGTTCTCTTCGTGGGCGTGGCTAATGATACCCAATGAGAAATAAGATTCTGAAAATGTAACGCCCCTACGAAGGACAGAAGAGAGACAGAGCCACAGAAGACTGGGAACGGGAAGCTAGAGGGATCTTTAGAAATGGGTCTCCAAGACATCAACAACACTCGTCAATACCACCTAGTACAAGAGCCGGGAAGAAAAAAATCCAGTTATTTCACCCCAATTTTTTATTACTTTAATGAAAACTATGTATAATTACTTGTCAAAATTGATGAGTCTGCCAAGTATAGTTATGGGGAATAAAAAATGGCGGCTGTTTCAAAACGTTAAAAAACACTAATTTTTCATTCGGAGCTCTATATCTTAAAAACTACCAACAACAGTAGAAAATCTAAAAGATCGTTGTTTAAAGAAGAGTAAATTTGCTGAAATATTAGCCCTAAAAGAGCTATTTACGTCCAATAGTTCTCGAGATATAGCTTTTTAAAAAGGAAAATTTCTTTAAAATCTACTGAAAGATTAGTAGTTAGTTAATTTATTTTGAGAATTCTATATCTCAGGAACTATGTGACGTACAGATGTCTATTAGCATAGTTTAATGGACTATACTACTAAGTTTATAAACTTTACCTTCGTAGGAATAGTAATTTTCATGATATTTGCTAAAATAAATTGATTTATAATTGTTCGGACTATAAGTTTGATTTATGAAGAACATTATTTCAGAAATCATTGGACGTACAGATGTCTGCCAGCGCTCAAATTAAAGCTAGTTAAATTTACTACAATAGTTGATTATGTTTATCTTTGTAGGAGTAGTAGTTTTTATGATATTTGACAAATTAAAGTCACAAAATGTTAATTTCTAGTTGTTCGTATAAAATGTTGGATTTTGAAAAAATATATTTCTAGATCCATAAAACGCACATATGTCTGCCAACACTCAAAATAAAGGAAATTTAACTTACTATAAAGTAGTTTATGACACTTATCTTCTTAGAGGTAGTAGTTTTTATGATATTCACATATGAAATATAAATTTGCCAAATGAAAATTTGTCCGAACAACTATAAATCAATTTATTTTTTCAATTTCATGTAAACTATTACTCCTACGAAGATAAACATCGTACACTACTTTATAGCTCATTAAACTAGCTTTAATAAAAAAAAATTAATTTTTCATTCGGAGCTCTCTAACTTAAAAAGTGGGAACACAAGAAAACCTAAGAGAACGTCATTTAAAGAAGAATAAATTTGCTAAAATATGAGTCCTAATAGAGTTATTTACGTCAAATGGTTTTTGAGATATAAATTTTTCAAAATAAATTCACTAACTACTGATCATTCAGTACGTCCCATACAACATTTTTATGAAATGTTGCTTTTTAAAAAGCTATATCTCGAAAACTATTTAACGTAAATAACTCTATTAGGACTCATATTTTAGCAAATTTATTCTTCTTTAAATGACGTTCTCTTAGGTTTTCTTGTGTTCCCACTTTTTAAGTTAGAGAGCTCCGAATGAAAAATTAATTTTTTTTTATCGCTTTGAAACAGCCTCCATTTTTTATTCTCCCTACCTATACTTTGCCGGCTCATCAATTTTTACTAGTAATTATAAATATTTTTCATTAAATTAATCAAAAATTGGGGTGAGATAACTGACTTTTTTCTCCTCTTGGGCTCTTGTACTAACCCGTTATAATATTATATTTTCAATGGTAACAATATTTTAGAAATATAAAGGTATTTAATTAGTAAACAGGTAAACATAAAAGTCTTTGGAAAGGAATTCAATAATAATTATAGTTTTGCAAGACTCAATCTTAATTAATTAATATAAATATATTGTAAAATATATATAAATATATTTTAAAACGATATGGTAATGTAGTAATTAGTAATTAGTAAAGTTGCCAGCATTATTATTAAATTTATGAATATTGGACAACTTGGTTCCGTAAACAGTGCCATTGGCTTTGGAATAATGTATACTAACGAAAGTATACAAGAGCGATAATTGCCAAAACATTTGAATCCTCTAATTGTCCGCACACACGACGATCTTGATAACCACTCATAAATAGTAATACCTCTATGGAAAGCGAAGAGTTTTCACTTTAAGAAGAACCGTTCCAGTGCCATGGTGATCGGCCCAAGTTGCAGTTGAATCTCTTGAACATCTCCTAAAGAAGCTTACATGGCTTGTAGGTTATTTGGGTCGCTGAGGGAAAACTCATTACCTCCTCGTTATAAATTCAGATTTTTATCTCTCTGAACTAGCTTGTTCTGAAATTAACAGTTTTTTAAATGTATTTTTCTTCTTTTTTTTTAATATCGAAATTCACAGCTTTGCGAACTGAATGGATCTGTGATTTCAATGTCCAGTATATACAACATAGACAAAATCAATAAATATTAATTATCACGACCGAATTATAAAATGTTTTATCTAATATTTCTTTTCTGTAAAAAAATTCGATTGAAAACAAAGTCTTTAGTGTGAATTTACTCAAGAGTTAATTACCCAATCATAAAATTCCAATTAACAGTAAACATATAGAAATAATATTAAAAATAAAAACATAAGAATTTTTAGTTTTATATCCTTATTGGAAAAGACAACTGCACATAATAATACATTTAGTAAATTTGCTGTAAGTTTATAATAGAGTGATACAGGCGTGTAGAGAAACTACCCATCGGTAGCACTCTAATAACGTTTTTACTTCAGAAATTCACGTGGCCATCTTCTTTTGAGGCGCCTCGGAGGGTTTTCAAGAATGAAAGAGGAAGCAAGGTTAGAAACTAGTGGGTTTGGATGGTAAGGGAGTTTTTAATAGAAGGATTGATTTCTGGTTGGCGCTAGATAGGTTACCCATGGAATATTAAAAGGTCTTTATGGATGATTCTATTTGTGACAAAGTAAGGAGCATTGAGGATTTTATGAAGGATTTTGGATTGTAAGGATTGAATACGAGAGGAATTCGAAGGTTTATATTATACTATATTATATTATTATATTAAGGTGGATCAACTCCGCATCTCCAGATTGGTCTTATTACAGTCATGTAGATCAATTTTTTGTAATAGATTGGAAGTTTAGAATAGAATTTAAAATAGCATAGTTTACAATCGTTAGATTTATTTAAGTTGAATTATTACTCTTTATTAGCTCTGTTTGGGATGGAAGAAGTAGTCCATTGTGTCTATAGTGTATGAAATAAAATCCAGCCCGCTAAAACCAATCAGTACTTGCTCATTTATGTTTAACATCTTCCATGTCTTCATTTTTTGCTTTAAGGTTAAGCAAGCGAAATTTATTAATACTTGACTATTTCGCTATTCACCAAAATATACCATTTTATTGATAACAATAATGGAAGGGATTCTTTTTTGGCCAACGCTCCTCACTAAATCCTTTCTCCTCCCCCCCCCCCCCGCACTCCCCTGAAGAAATAAGTAATTGAATACATACATACAGGTAGGTATATGTATATCTGGTACTTTGTAATTCCTTCGATTACCTTGTGGCATTTCTAGGTGATGTGCAGGTCCAGGTGGTGTTGTGGTAACTTATGTCAGTTGAATTATTGGAACGGGGAGGGGCCGTTCCACTGGTTAAATAGTGAATAAATCGACTTAAGACATTAGAATCCAAAGCCATTCCAAGGAGGACCAGGGGGACCAAGAGAACCAAGGGGACCGTGCTCTGCCACCTCCCAGGTCCAGGGGTGACACTCACTCCAGTTTTCCTCTTCTTGATTACGGTGTTACATTAAGCGTTCTACTTAAATAAAAACAAGGTCCAAAAGATTGAACACTTTTAGACTTTATGATTCATTTTTTCTTTTCCAGAGGTAAAGTGAGTCGAGGTAGAGTATATCCGCAGGAAGTGCAAGAATATGTAGCCGTAGAATTCAAATCGAACATAAAGTATCTTCCGTCTCCGTACGCTATATATGGTATTTTTCCTAGACAAATGAACAATTTGTTTTAAATTTGACCCCAAACTCAGAGACCATCCAAGTTCATCCTTAGAACTTCTCATGAAAATCCGCCAATTTTGGAATAAATGGAGAGGTGATGTTTCATATGCCGATTTCTTGTCAATATATAAAGGAAAAATATAAAGTGTTTTGGAATGATTGCTCCAAATCCTACTAAAAATAAACAAATATTAATTAAATGATTTTTGCCTAACAGAATCAAATCAGGACATTAAATTTATCCCCCACCACCATGTCCAATACAGTGGAATAAAACTTTGATTAAGGAATCAATTCGGTTTAAAGCAAGGTTGAAGCACTTTGGAATAACTCATCAATTATGAAATTATTTTGTAACGTAATTATCATTTTTATATAAACCTAATTTATGCTCCATAATTTTTAATCGATAGCTGGAATCTTAAAATAATTGACACAATTAGTTTGTGAGCACGACTTATACTCATTGAGGCACATTTGTTTCCCTCATTGAATTTTATTGAACTCACTGAACACAATTATTAGAGCATGAATCGTACAAATGAGCAGACTTGCAAGATATTAGCATCCTTCACTGATATGAGCAACGATATCCCCACTTCTAATTAAGAGATACAATAAAAATATATATCTGTAACTATCTGTACAATGAGCGGATCTAAGCACTTTCTGCCGCCTCCCCCCCAAACATTCATTTAATGAACGAGACAAAGATTCTCTGGCAATCTCAATATACCATAGTCATTTACTTGATGTCAAAAATGTACGGAATTATAAGTATTATTAGAGGGATGATAATAATAAGTCTTTATTTATATGTGAATAAAAAAATAAATCATTCTAAAGAAAAAAACAATTTTTTAAATAATTTATTTATTGATATTTACAACTGTATACATATATACACATCAAGTAAATTTGATGTAAGTGATATTATCCCATGATAAAAACATGAGGAGAATCTACCCATTGATAGAACTCCAAAAACATTTCTAAAGGAGAAGATCTCTAGGCCATCTTCTTTTCAGAGGTCTAGGAGGATTATTAAGTAGTGAAGGAGAAGGCAGGTTAGAAACTAGTTGGTTTGGGTGGTTGGGAAGTTTATTATGGAAGGATTGGTATCTGGCTCTGGCCAAATTGGCAACATAGGGGACATTGAGGTCCTGGTGGATGAGTTGATTTGTGACAAAGTAAGGAGCATTAAGGATTTTACGTAGGATTTCGACTGTAAGGATTGGATTCGAGAGGAATTAGATGGTTTAGTGGAGCCCCATAGCTGAACTCCGTATGTTCAAATAGGCCTTATAATAGTCATGTAGATCAGTCTTTTGTAAGAAAAAAATTAAGAACAAAAAATGAATATATGACGTTAAACATATTCACATATAGACCTTTCTTGTTGGGGATTGGAGTCTTTTTAGCGGTGACTAGCCGAACCTTTAAACCGGAGTTGCATTGGCATTTAGTTTTCCACAATTCCCTATTTCGAGCGTGCCTCATCCATAATGAACCACCACACTGTTTTGTTATTTCGTCGGCCCAGCGCTTGCGTTGTCCCCCTGTCCAGGGGGATCCACTCTGCAGCTCGCCTCGCCTACCTGTCTTCGGATTACCTCTTGAGATAGCCAGCCTAGGTCCCATGGTTTCTTTTCTTAATCAATCCGAGCTGACTTTATCCTTTGGAGAGACTCCAAGGATTATACGTTCCATTCTTCGTTGATAGACGTTGATCTTCCTCTCTAAATTCTTAGTCAGAGACCATGTTTGGCATCCATAAGTAAGTGCTGGGGTAATACAGCTGTTGAATACAATTGTTTTGTACCTTATGTCTACGGCTTTTAAAAATATTAGAGGGATATTATAGGAATATTATTATTATAGGGAGATTCGTTAAAAATGCAAAAGTCACTAGCATTTATGTTCCGGGTAACCTACGGCAACCGAAAGATTGAATTGAAGGGGCCACCATAATAAATTATAGCATATAATCCTACAGGATATACTAGCGCCCATGTGGCCAACAGTCAAAACTAACCTCCTCCAGCGCTCTCTGTGGTAAGAAGCAACCCAAACTAATGAGAAGAGAGCCGTCTTGTCTTCTGGTAGAAGCAATCTATTCTTTCTTTTTGTCTCTCATCAGGAATCTATCATGAGTGAACTCCCGTAGAACTCCCGGAGTTGTTCTTAGAAGCAGAGAGGAGAGAGGCCTAAGAATGTGGAGGGGAGAAAAAACCATGGAGCAAGTCCATCTAGCAATAGTTAACATCCACATCATCATCAACCACCTCAATTTTAGATCTCCAATTTCCATACCCCAGTTTTTCAAAATTTTACTAACCATCTAATCATAAATATTTTCTTTCGGTCACCCCTACACCACATGTAACATAAACAATAGAATTTTATTTTTCATTCAATCATGTTTCATTTTTCAATTATACAGTCCACTCAAATCCAACCAGCCAACCAAAAGTGAAGTGTATCTGGCAATTAAGTTGAAGGTCTACTTCATACAATTTATATTAGACATGACTCAACAAGCAGTTTCACAGTGTTTAAAACCGTTGGCAATGGTAAAAAACAAGGAAATTGATTTTTTATTTTTTTTTTTTTTATAACCGGCCAAGAAGCACCGCGGGCTCAGAGGGCCTATTGTACGCCGTCCCTCCTCTGCTCAAAACAGGCCAATTGCCTTTG
>NW_027105456.1:638965-646626 GCF_000696795.3 Halyomorpha halys | reverse complement strand
TTTGATATGTCTCTTCGCATGGCTGAGACTAATTCCACATATGGGGTCAGGTGTGAGAGGAACATGCTCAGATCCTTTCCTTGAAAGGAAATTGATTTACATATTAACTGAAGCCGAAAGAGGTTGAACGCCGATTTTGCATGAGTGAAATGTTACATGCCAGGTACAGCATACATTTTTTGGTGACGAAAAATAGACCCATAACGCTAACCCAGAAGAGTAAATCGTAGGAATCACCAGGCCATGCTTCAACATCGGCTGCAAACCGAATATTCATGGAAAAACTCATGCTGTGTATATGGTAGGATCTGCTTGGTTTCATTTATTATGAGTTGCTTAAACCGAACGAAAGTTTTACTATAATTAATTAGATTGAGTTTAGCACTCACGGGCATATTACTACTCCAGTTACCACAATGATAATGGCCGTGCGCATGTTGCGGCACTGGGAAAAACCTATCTGTCAACACTTAATTGGGAAGCTCTAACCCACCCCCCTTTATTCACCAAGCAATGCCCCTTCCGATTATCGTCTGTCTAAGCAGCGCTTTAAATCATAAAAAGCTACCAACATTCGATTCGTAAATCAACCCACTGAATCTTCTAGATCCCTTAGGGACACCTCTGTTTCCCATTTTTATGCAGAGTTGAAGTGGCTATATCCTTCCTACCATCGTAAATATTTCCTAGTATCCTTCATCTTTCTAGTCCAATCCCGCCGTCCTTCATACATCTCCGAGCTTAATCAATTCAAATCTTCTGTTCATTTTTTTTCCAACTGGATAAAATTAAAAAGTAACTACACCAGGGCCCACCGATCCGCTCCTTTTGATAGATCGTTCATTATCCGAGCCCATCCCTTTCAACATTTGTCGCTTCAATACCCTCCCTACCTTTAAATCCCGCCTGTTCAATCATTTCTTATCCATTCAGACCCCATAAAATTGTAAATTAATATAATTGTAAATATTTATGTTAACTATTATATTATTCTTAATTATTTTTACATCGTTTTATTTTCTCTTTTTTTTATTTTTTTTTGTTCAACTGATAAAAGTGAGAAAGTAACCTATAATTATTTTTTATAATTACTGTTTGTTTTCTTTGTATTTTTATTTATGTATCTCTGAGGCTCCTCAGCCCTCACCTATTGATTTCTCTGTATTATTCTAAAGGGAATAGTCCCAGAATAAATAAAGTATTATTAGTTTCTAATCTTGGTTCCTTTTCCATTATAACAGTCCTCCGGGGCACCTAAAAAGATGACGAGTATGACAAAAAAACTTATGACGCATCTATATATTTAGAATTTTTTATTTATTTCGAAAATATCTGAAGAATAAACTCTCATTTGTTAGATAACACAGAGAAACTTAAAATAACCTGAATAACACAGCTCAATAAGATGGTGGTTGAGGATGCAAAAAATCCAAATTCCAAGTAAAACAAATATAATTAAATAAATAATTTTTATATACTATAAATAATTATTGAACAAATTGAACTATGCAGAGAATTTAAGCAAAATTAATTTATAAAAAATATGGGTAAATTTTATGTTACTATTTACAATTAACTTTGATGTATTTTAATAATAATACAAATTAGAATTTAGACCAAAATAAAGTTTGAAATAAATCATTTATATACCTAACCTGATTTGTAAGGAAAGTTAGAAACATAGCGTGATGAGAGAATTATAATTGTGTTTGGTTAATCTGTAACAGAAAGATTTATAAATTAATGGAAAAGTGACAAATTAGCTAATTAGACATAAGATAAGTATGATTCCTATTGTATTATAGTTTAATAGAATGATTTCACTGGAATTAACGTTTTTAATTGTTGGATGTGAGGTGTAAATTTATATTAAGTTATTCTAATTTATTAGTAATAATGTTGCTTGTTGTAACATGAATGTGTAATAAAAATTTTTATTTAATAGATTGTTAATAGATAGTTGTTCATTTAAATAAATTCAGAGTGTTTTGAGACTTAAATTGGATACAAATTATTTTATTTAAACAAAAGTTATTTTGATATAAAAAACAAAACACATAAGGTAAATTTGAACTAGCATGGTTGTTAACACCATATTTTATAATTAATTTAAGTTTTATTGTAAATAGTATTTAATTAGTATTAGTGCTTAATTTAGTTAGATTTATTTTTATTTGTGTTGTTATAATTAAGTAATAGAGACAGTTGCTAAGGGTTGATAACCGTTGCTAAGACGTTGCCTAGCAACAGGCCGACCATCTTCGTTTTAGATGAGTTCCAGCTAATTAGTGGCCATGACCGTTTGCAACCAGCTCTGTCTGCGTGCTTTTGATGTTATTTTTGACATTGCGAGTGTGTTAATCAACATTAAGGTCCGGATAAGACCTTTCCTGAGTTTCTGTGTGCAATATGAATTGTTTCTAATTAATTGGCTCGAATAATTCATAAAAACAAGTAGACCCTGTCTGCCCTTAATAAGTACCAGGGTAGCCATCTTGGTTTTTAGATATTCGGACCATCAATGAGCCTTTGCACCAACCTTGGACCATTGCAGCGGTGTATTTAGCTACAGAGCTGCGACCTACACACCTCGACAAGCAAAATATCTTTCTCTGACCTATCGGGGTGGATCAACCTTTCATCAACCAGTATTTATTTTATTTATTTATTTGTTTTTTGGTAAATTTGTCTCTTTGGTTTTCTTAATTTATTTATTTAATTTTATTTTTATCTGAGAAGCCTATTTATTTTACTTTATCTGAACCAGCTTGTTGTTTGTTCTATTTAAAGACTTCCAACAAAAATTGATGAAATAGTCAATTTGAGGTGACTTTAACAATGGTCAATACAAGTAGAGAAAATTAAATACCAAATACCAATAGAGTGCTACCAATGGGTAGTTTTTCAACACGCCTGTAACACTCCAATTTAACTTAGATCAGATTGACTAAATGTATTATAATGTACAGTTGTAAATAGCAATAAATAAATATTTAAAAAAAAAAACAATTATCCGATTCCGGTCAAAAGTAACGGTTCACCAAACAGCTTTACTTTTCTGAATCGTTAATTATGAACAATCATGGCGGAACAAACGAGGGCAAGTTAAACTACGAAGAATATTTACTCAACAGTTAATGCTAGTAATTAAAATGATCTAAAAATGACTAATTTTGAGTCATTTATAAATATAATTATGCTCTATTTTAAGTTACTAAATGTGAATTTATAAATTTATTTAATGTACAACTTTAATTTTTATTTATTTTTTCAACCGTTATTATTTTGGTTTTATTAATTTTTTTTGTATATAAGTTCCCTTTTAGTCGTATATTATTCTTTACTATCTCTTAAAATCGATAACATTTTTAGTTTAGGAGTTATTAAGTTCTCAGAGAAAAATTAACATAACATTAAGGCCCATTTTCACTTGTTAGATGTATGTCGCGTAAATAATACCATAACAGTAAAAAAGTTTATAAAACTGTGCTCGTTTATAAGCTGATAGTAAACTTGTCCTCGCTAACAATCCAATGTGTTGAATAAATGGGGGGAAATGATGACGTAATCCAACAAAGATGAAGGAAACTGATGACGTAATACAACTGTCACCATAGAAACATAAGCAAAAAACATACAAGTTCATACGTTATTTATATGATTAGTGTGTGAAGTGCAACAGTTCGTCTACACCTAGCAGTTGTCCAAGGCGCTTGTACATATAGCTGATAGTTGTTGAAAACTATCAAGCAAATTCTGATAGAACGACAGTACAGTCACGGCAAAAATGTCACAGTATATATGATGAAAGTAGTTGCAACACTATCTTTTCACCGGCATTGCAAAACGTAGGCATTGATAAGTCAAATAACAACTCGAATCGTTATTATTATTAACAAAGCTGCCATCTGCTGAGATTGGAACCGGTCAAAATAGTACAACTGAAACCTCCTCACTCAATAGTTTGTTTTATTGCTGTATGTAATATTAATATTAAGGAGTAAGGAATTATGGCAAGGTTCTAAGAATCGCAGTATATTCCACCTGATGCATATGAAATAGGGATTACATCGTGAAATACAGATGATTTCATCAAGGGCCGTCTGTAGCTCAAGGAGTTGAGGCATAGGTTTTGGGGCAACCTGCAGCGACGCCGTTTCGAATCCGGCCAAGGCAATCGACGTTTAATTCTGCGCTGGTCCCATGAAATGAAAACTTCCCCCTACCGCCCACTATTGTGTTATAATAACGTATAGAGTGGTACACTAGGTGTATTCATGATTTTTAGTTTAGCACGTTAAATGGAAAAACCCATGTTAAATGAAGAAATATTTCCTTCTTTTAGCATGTTAAAACGATATAACATGTAACATGGTCGAGACTTTGTAACTAGGTCTGTTAAATGAAGTATGATATTAGCTCAGTTCGTTACCATTTTGTATTTTGTCGTGGGAAGAAGCATAATATAGTTATTATACATATTACTTACTCGTAGGTTGTGTCTTGATTGTGTTAGCATTGTTTTGGATGTCTTTTAAACTAATAAATCAATCTATGAGAATAATAATAATATAATGACAGTTATCAATAAGTTCATCTTGTTTCTCTTCCTAACAATCAGTGGCCAAACTTGCACTATTCCTTCACTCTAGGCATGTTTTAATAAATTACTTTAATCAAAACTTAGAAGTAAACAATAACATGAAGTTTCGAAAGGAAAGGTTATAAAACAAGATGCTCGGAAAATCCGCTAGAATCTCTTATGCATTAAACATTTAATATGACTTTAAATGTTTACAATTCTATAAATATAACATTTAACATGGAAAAACATTTTACATTTAACACATCATGAATACCCCTACTGTAGATAATTACGCTCCTACCACCTCGTTTATCTGGAGTGACCAGGAATTAATCTTCTAATGAACAATTTCATATGTTTTGTTAATGGTTTATAGTTAGTGTGGTTAATTTATTTTTATTAAATATTGATTGTTTACCTCAGTACTTCTTTTTGCTTATTGTCCAATTCATTTATAGGTATAATTTGATTTTCTGTTCTATTCCTAATTTATCTAACAGCCTGCACAATGTTTACGCGCCCAAAATATACGTCTTTGAAATCCAGCGTAATGATGTAAGGGCGCCCCTAGGACAACCAGGCTGTGCCCCCCCCCAAAAAAAGTATTTGGCTATATAATTTTTTTTGTATTACATCCTTATCCTGGAGCCCTCTGAATATCGTATATTAATAACAGTGGACCTAGTTATGAAACATCAACGGCTTTAGGCACTTTTAAATCAATTAGCGAACCGTGAGAAGGACCATGAAATGTTTTTGGTGGGACCCATTTAAGACGTCTCTCGTTTTCTCATACGAAGATACCCCAATTGTTCCAACTCCTCGAGTTCTTCTTCTCACCATCCAGATATGCTATTATGGAAAGTCGTCGCGGATTCACATACCCTGTGACCGACTGACGGTGATATGTACAATATAATTATCCCCAGAGCCGAAGCAATCACAGCTGAACCTTTGGGTTCACTTTCCACTTTCCTATGTCGCACGCACTCACTAAGCTGCTCTTATCCCAAGGCCCTGGTGAAAATGAAAACGTATCTCGGAATAATTGGCGCTCTTGTTAATAATCCGGTACTGCTGTTAGGCTGCTCATCGCCGTGGCCGCCCGATCTAGATAGAGCTCCTATGCAATTAGCCTGGTGGTCCGTGGTTGCAGTTTGCATAGTGTTAGCTCCTCATAACTGGGGCATCACGCTCATCAGATCGAATCCATCAGGAGACAATCGATAACTGTATATAAAATAATATTCTTTATTTATTCTGGTGTGGATCCAATTAGGCTTTAGAACCTTTGAGTGAAACATAAAATAAAATGAAATTATAAAACATCATAAATATAATGAATTTGAAAAAATAAAAATGAACAACAATAATTAACAGAATACATAAAATAAAATTACAATAAATAAAATAAATCAATATAGAATAGAATATATTTTATTTGTGAAAGAAAATCACATTTACCCTTTGTCGTAAACCCATGACTTCTTGCCCTACATTATCCTTTAATAATACCCCGCTTATTCCTGTCGAACAGATCCGTTACTTAGGACTACATCTCGACAAACGACTGGCATGGAATCCTCAAATAAGACTAAAAAGACAAGAAACTGCTCGTCGATTCCGACTATTACAGCATTTACTAGACAAACGGTCTAAATTGCCAATCCATTACTATTATAAGGCCTATCTGGATACGGAGATCCTTACAGTCCAAAATTCTTCGTAAAATCCTTAATGCTCCTTACTTTGGCACAAATCAATTCATCCATCAGGACCGCAATGTTCCATATGCTGCCGATTTGGCCAGAACCAGTTACCATTCCTCTCATAATAAACTTCTCAACCACCCAAATCTACTTGTTTCTAACCTGACTTCTCCTTCATTACCTAATAATCCTCCTAGGCGTCTGAAAAGAAGATGGCCTCGAGATCTTCTCCTCTAGAAATGTTATTGGAGTTCTATCAATGGGTAGATTCTCCACATGTTTGTATCATGTCACTATCTCACCTACAGCATATTTACTTGTTGTATTTATTTGTATACAGTTGTAAATAACAATAAATAGATAATTAAATAATAAAAAATAATAATTTGTGAAAGAAAATCACATTTACCCTTTGTCGTAAACCTATGACTTCTTGCCCTACATTATCCTTTAATAATACCCCTCTTATTTCTGCCGAACAGATCCGTTACTTAGGACTACATCTAGACAAACGACTGAACAGGAATCCTCATACAAGACTAAAAAGACAAGAAACTGCTCGTCGATTGCGACTATTACAGCATTTACTAGTCAAACATCTGGACATACGGAGTTGAGCTTTGAAGCTCTACTAAACCATCAAATTTCTCCCGAATCTAATCCTTACAGCCCAAAATCCTTCGTAAAATCCTTAATGCTCCTTACTTTGTCACAAATCAATTCATCCTCCGATTTGGCCAGAAACAGTCATCATTCCTTCCATGATAAACTTCTAGACCACCCAAATCCACTTGTTTCTAACCTGACTTCTCCTTCATTACCTAATAATCCTCCTAGGCGTCTGAAAAGAAGATGACCTCGAGATCTTCTCCTCTAGAAATGTTATTGGAGTTCTATCAGTGGATTGATTCTCCACATGTTTGTTTCATGTCACTATGTCACCTACAGCAAATTTACTTGTTGTATGTATTTGTATACAGTTGTAAATAACAATAAATAGATAATTAAATAATAAAAAATAATAATTTGTGAAAGACAAAGCCTTGTAAAGATTCCTTACACAATATACAGTTGTAAAACAATACCTGAGTCGTGCTTCATCACAAAAACAATAAACAAAAGACAAAACATGTGCTCCATAAAAAAACAAAAAAAAACAATAAACACAAAATAAAACAAACTGTATAATATAAAACAATTAACATAAAAATCAAACTAATTACAATGTGAATATAGAGTCTGTTCGATTTAGCTTCACTATCAATGTTCAATATATTTGTAAGAAACAATATGAGTGGCTTAAGGCTTAAGATATATTGTCTATTTTATGAAATGAAATGAAAAAATAACTTTATTCTGGGACATAT
>NW_027105456.1:637600-638595 GCF_000696795.3 Halyomorpha halys | reverse complement strand
AGTCTCTTCAGTCTCAACTCTAGTCCTGCAGATAGCCCTCCGTACACCAAGGATCCGTAGTCGAAGTTGTGCTGACCATTATTGAAGTAACTTTTACAGAATGGACGGAGTTCATTTGCCTTGTAAGTGATGGTTAGGCTACCATGGTGTAGTTTGATTTTTTTTTTTAATTTTAGACATGCTTCAAGTTCATGTATGTTGAAACTACAGAGTGATACCATAAAACATAAGGTGACTCACTTCTGATAATAAATAAAAAGATAAAATACAATTAAACTAAAAATAATAAATGAAAAAGTTCAATTTCTGCTAATACACATATTTACAGGTATAAACGAAAATATGAATCCTCTAACGAATCATAATTTTAAGGAATAATTCAATAAATGAAATAAAAGGAACAATGTATACATGTTTATAGACTTTTCGTAAATATTAAAACGTCCAATAATATTTATGTTAAATATTATAAATATATACATAGATCTTTATTTTTTATTGCATGCTTATATCATTGTATTTTATAGTATCCTTAAGTTGCTCTTTAGTTTTAATGTCCTTTATTTTATTTTTAATTCCAAGAACCTAGGATCGAATCTGGCTGTGGCAGAGAATTATTATCATCACCTATAGCCGTTGATTCAGCCCTTAAATCTGATTCCCACCAAATCACCTCCTTGCACAACTGTTGGTGTAGTGACAGTACTTCCCTACAAAGTACTGGGCCTCTGATACTTAATGGTATTCTTATTTCAAATCATGTTCACTACGTCGTTGATACGAAATCATCAGCTTTTTATTATTAATAGTTAATTCGTATCATTATTATTCACTTCATAAGTTCATTCATTAATTTATTCATTAAAAATCTTTTGAGGGGGTTATGATCTCCTCTTGTGAGATTGTGACATGTAACAAGTAAATAAAAATACATATATTATATTTAGAAAATGCTGTAATAATTAACATGAACGAAGTGTGAGAAGTTTAGTTTT
>NW_027105456.1:626426-637470 GCF_000696795.3 Halyomorpha halys | reverse complement strand
AATAATTTATTTATTGTTATTTACAACTGTATACACATATATACAACAAGTAAATTTGCTGTAGGTGACAGTGACATAATACAAACATGTGGAGAATCCATCCACTGATAGAACTCCAATAACATTTCTAAAGGAGAAGATCTCGAGGCTATCTTCTTTTCAGACGCCTAGGAGGATTATTACATAATGAAGGAGAAGCCAGGTTAGAAACTAGTGGATTTGGGTGGTTGAGAAGTTTATTATGGAAGGAACGGTATCTGGTTCTGGCCAAATAGGCAACATATGGAACATTTAGGTCCTGATGGATGACCTGATTTGTGACAAAGTAAGGAGCATTAAGGATTTTACGAAGTATTTTGGACTGTAAGGATTGGATTCTGAAGGAATTTGATGGTTTAGTAGAGCTTCAAAGCTCAACTCCGTATGTCCAGATAGGCCTTATAATAGTCATGTTGATCAGTCTTTTGTAATGGATTGGAAATTTAGACCGTTTGTCTAGTAAAAGTTGCAATAGTCGGAATCTACGAGCAGTTTCTTGTCTTTTTAGTCTTGTATGAGGATTCCATGTCAATTGTTTGTCGAGATGTCCTAAGTAACGGATCTGTTCGACAGGAATAAGTGCGGTATTATTAAAGGATACTGTAGGGCAAGAGGTCATGGGTTTACGTCGAAGGGTAAATGTTGTTTGGTGGAATTTATTTTAATCCTCCAGTTTTGTCACCATTCTTCAAGGGTGATGATGTTTAAATAAAAACCTTAAATTAGGTTTTGGGAAGTTTAGTCTTATCCTAACCATTAGTGTTACATATTATATGAAAGGACATAGAATAAACAGTAAAATCACATCTACCTCATATCTCTAGCTAAATTAGGGTTGTTTCTGTAGCAATTCCTATGAATAAAATAATGAATGTAATACATTAAACTATTTAATTACGTGTTTTCTTTTCAAACATCATGGTTATTTAGTCTTATGTAATATAAAATTATGTATTTATTAATAAATATACATGAGCCAATGCGAATTGAATAAAAAATAGTAAGGAATAGAAATTACTGCTAGTTTTAGGAGCTATCTAACACGAAGTTCAAAGCCTATAACATTTCAATGTTAAGTAAGTTGAACCATATGATTGTGATGTATGATTCTGAGATAAGTCATTGAGAAGTACCCTACGCCCGATATTGATACACTGATCGAAAGAAGAAGGCTTCACTTTCTGATACATAACGATATCGCTTTGGATTTCCATCCTGCCAGATGACACCAGTGACGATTCCATTGCCAGCCAGGAGAGAGTCCTGGAGTCCTGGAGTCCTGGAGTACTGGAGTACTGGCAGCTTGATGGTCACTTTCGACTTCACAATCGAAGGAAAGTTAACATCTTCCTTTCATCTGTCCGTTACTTCTTCCGTTGGATAGCTTCCTACAGTTTAGTAAAAGTGATCAGATTTAAAAAAAAAAAAAACAGAGGTGGGAGGGGAAAATAAAAATAATTCTTTATTCCATCAAACATCAAAGAAAGAGGAAATAAGATAATTGTTTATAAAAATGTTTTTTGAAGGAATTTTACACCTTCTAAAGTACTCATCTATATTTATTTACTAATAAATACTACAATCTGCCACAATTTGGGCAATGAGCAATTGGGAAGAATGGTCACATTCATAACAAAATTATAAAATTAATAAAAAAAATATATATATTTTATGACAAAATTCAATATGTATATAAACCGAAAAATAAATAAAATGAACATAATGAAACTATTTACATGAAGTTTTAAGGAGAAAGTAAAACAAATAAATGAATAAATTGAACTAATATAATAAAAACTAAGAATACTAGTCAAAATACACTATTATGTACAATATTTACACTCTTGACCTTAGGATTCCCGAACTTGGGGAATAAACAACGGTCTTTTTTTATATGGACTTCTAAATTTCCTAGACCTGATAGAAGGGAACGTGGAATAATGAGTAATTTTTTTAAATTATTGTGGAGCGGCGGGAATTCCAGTGCTTCTAAGTTGCATCACACCAGGCCAAAAACCAACCCCCACCAATCTACCATGAGTTTCGAATTATGTTTATTTATTTATTTTATTTTATTCAATTGACAAATTACATCTAGTATGGTCCGATCAGATGACAACACCTATCGGTCGGTGCCAGAATAAAACATAAAATGATAGACATAAGTAAAAAAGTAATTATTACATTTTTGACCATTGGGACGTTGTGGAGACTAAACTATGGTTAAGCAAGATAAGTACAATATGAATTGATCTCAAGTGATACAACTAATAATTCAATTAATAACTACTAAAATGGAAATAAATTAAAAAATAATAATTATAGAAAAATTAAATCAAATTAAATAATAATAAAAATAACTGAAACGATTTTGAAGTGAATAATAAAGATGCAAACTTACAATTAATGAGTTGATATAATAATGAGGATAAAACAAGACGAATATGATAAAAATAAGGATCCAATAATATCTATTACTAAGCACACACATACCTCGCTAATACAATTTGTATTATAAAAAATAAATTATGTTAAGAAAAAAAATACAGGGAGATATGGTTGTTATCTCTTTTTGTTTCATAGCCCTGATGAAGACCTGTAATTGAGGTCGAAACGTTGGCAAGAATATATAATTTATGATTTTATTTGCTGACTGCATCCCCCGATCATCTACACTTATTAATCTACGGTTAACTGTCTATACCTCATAATAAAAAATATATTAATATTTACAAGTAAGTGTATTATTTAGGATTAAGAATAATAAAATTATGGAATATTATTTCTTATAGATGAAAATAATTTTTTTTAAAATGTTATGATTTACAAAAAAATTAAGAAAACCTTTTATTGTATGGATTGTTTAGTCCTCTTATCCGGAAATCCGGGTAGATTTTTCCGCCTACCCTTTCTCCTCCCTAACTTCTATAGAGGGGATAGAGATAAATAACCACAATGGAGGAATATATATATAAGGAAATAATGCGACTTGTTCATCAAAAGATTTGACGAAATATTATTTTCAAAAGTGAATAAATAAAATAAAATAAATAATAATAAAAAAATAAACAACCGATTTTGAAGTGAATAATAAAGCTGCAAAAATTAGTGAATTATCTAATAATGAGAATAAAACAATATGATAAAAATAAATATCCAATAATATCTATTACTAAGCACACACATACCTTGCTAATACAATTTGTAATATAAAAAATAAATTATGTTAAGAAAAAAATACAGGCAGATATGGTCATGGTAAATCAAAATCCGTTATTGGGAATCATAGAAGTAAGAAAGTACTCAGTTAAATATTTATTTTTATTTATTTTTTTTTTTTTTTGTGGTTCATTTAATTCTTATTAAATAAAATTATTTCTTCTGGTAAGCGAGTGAACAAATACGATGCCATAAGGTACGTTTACCAAATTTATTGTTATAGGGTGGTTCCTTAAATTAAATTTTTTTTTCTAATATTCCTTAGACATATTATTTCTTTTCTAAATAAATTATTATCTATAAATTTTAAAATAATTCTATTAAAATAATTTAGATGGTAAAGTACCGTAACCAGTAAGATTTTCTGGTTTATTATTGCGATGCGTTATTGTTCTTCATGTTCGATTTTGTAGATTTGCAAGTTTTGATAAATGACTATGAGCACTGGGACCATAACATTCGATCCCATATCGATATATCGATTCAGTGCTTTGTACACCATTATTAAAGTTTCTCTTTTAGTTACAAATTGGAGGGTATCAATTTTACATGAGCATACTCTTAATCTCTTTAAAACATTTACTATGTGTGGTTCCCAAGAAAAAGCCACCTAAAATCGACTATGTCTTTTTGTTGAAAGGGTTTAAAAATGAACAGAAAAAAAAAAACAAACTGGCTCGGATTAAACATTTATTTGGTTCAATTTAAACATTTGAAAAAAAAAACAAACTAAAAACTGACATAAACAAAATATACAAGTAAAAATAAAAAGTATAAAATAAAATTAAATAAATAAATTAATAAAACAAAAGAGACAAATTTACAAACAATATAAATATGTAAAATAAATACTGCTCGACGAAACGTTTGCTCCACTCCGATAGATCCGAGGAAGAGTGCTGCCGAGATAGGTCGCAGCTTTTGTTGCTAAATAAATCGCTGCAATGGTCCAGAGTTGGTTTAGTGGCTCATTCATGGTCCGAATATCCAACAGTATTAATGTATTAGGCGAGCCGACAAAATGAACGCAGACAGGGTTGGTTATACACGTTCCTTGGATTCAGGGGTTGGCCACTAATTACTTAATTAATTGGCACTCGTATTAAAATCGAAACACAAAAGTGGACTGGTTCCGAACTGTTATGACGAAGAGTACACTCAAAAAATGTCAAAGAAAATAACAACCAAACGCAGACAGGGCTGCTATTATCACCCCTAGCAACTGTCTCTATTACTCATTATTACAAACAAATATAATTACACATTTTTCTTTTCAAATAACTAAATCTAAATAAAACAACAAAAATAAATGTAACTAAATTAAATACTAATAAAATTCGAATACTATTTACAAGGTAATTATATTTATATTTTTCTACAACATTTATTGTTCTACAGCAACATATTTTGATATCATTAATGTTAGTGAGATAGTCACAGTCATGGGATTCAATTCCAGGTTCGTCTACACAAGGTGATTTTATCAACATAATGACCGTTTTATCTGTTAACTACGAGACCTTTTCTAAATAAATTATTATCCATAAATTTCAAGATAATTCTATCGAAATAAAATAGTTTAGGTGGTAAACTGCCAACGAATTTAAAATGTTTTGTTTTATTATTGCAGTGCGATATTGCTCTTAGTTCGATTTTATCGGTATGAACATAATCTTCGGGTTTACTAAACGTTTTATTTATCGATTATTTGATATTTATGTTTCAAGAGTAAACGAACTAATAGCCTTGAAGGAGAAAGGCGACAGGTCAAGCAGAGCTCAGTATAGTACAAGAGCCCAAGAGGAGAAACAAGTTATCTCACCCTAATTTTTGATTACTTTAATAAAAACTATGTATAATTACTAGTCAAAACTGATAATATAGCCAAGTATAGGTAGGGGGAATAAAAAATGACAGCTGTTTCAAAATCTTAAAAAAGCATTGATTTTTCATTCTGAGATTCATATCTTAAAAACTACCAACACAAGAAAATCTAAAAGAACATTATTTAAAGAAGAGTAAATTTGCTGAAATATTAGCCCTAATAGACCTATTTACGTTCAATAGTTCTCGAAATATAACTTTTTAAAAACCAACATTTCATAAAAATGTAATGAATATCAGTAGTTAGTTAATTTATTTTGATAAATCTATATCTCAGGAACTATATGACGTACAGATGTCTATTAGCAATCAAATTAAAGCTAGTTTAATGTACTATAAAGTAGTTTACGGCCTTAACCTTCGTAAGAGTAATAGTTTTCATGATATTTCCTAAGATAAATTGATTTATAGTTGTTCACAATAAATTGTTCATACCTTCCATCTTCAGGAACCTACTATAAAAAGAGATTTAAAGTTTTGTAAAATGGCCAAATTTTCTTTTATTTATTATAGATAAATAAAATCTTACAACTACTGACAAATCATTGTGGAGGACCACTAAAAAACTGCTGAATTTCAAAGATTTTAATTATCCACTTCTCACCGAATCCCAAACCTGGGCAAGAACTGACGCAGAAAAATCACAAACATTCTGACAACACCTCTCTAAAACTTTTATTCCATATCCTGATATCCTTAACCCAATTCATCTTGAATGTATTGAAGCAGAACTAAATATTCCGCTCCAAATGACCCTCCTACCTAAAGCATTTCATCCTTCTGAAATATCTAGTATCATTCAACTCTAATAACATCCCACATTCTAAGACTTCTCCCTCGGAAAGACATCCTATTCCTCACTTACATATATAACGCCATACTCCGTTCCAGATATTTTCCTGACCCCTGGAAATTATCTATAGTTAAAATGATCCCCAAACCCCAAAAGCCTCCAGGATATCCATCATCCTGTTGCCCTATCTCTCTATTACCGATCATGGGCAAAATCGTTGAAAAACTCATTTTGAAACGCCTATATCCGCCTATAAAAACATGAATTAAAAAGGCCAGTTCATTGCTGAGATATTAAAAAAAACATCAGAAAATTACAATTATTGGCTTATACATATTTCACAGTAAGTATTTCCTGGCATCCTTCATCCTCCAAGTCATCCATTTCCCCCGTCCTTCATACATCTCCGAGCTCCTTCAATTCAAATCCTCTATTCGTTCCCGCAATACCTGTTCCCGGTCTTCAGATTTATACACAAGGGCCCACCGAACCGCTGCTTTCGATAGATCGTTCATTATCCGAGCATCATCTTTATGGAACTCCGTCCCTTCCAACATCCGTCGCTCCAATACCCTTCCTACCTTTAAATCCCGCATGTTCAATCATCGCTTATCCATTCAGACCCCATAAAATTGTAAATTAATATAATTCTAAATATTTATGTTAACAATTATATCATTCTTAATTATTTTTACATCGTTTTCTTTTCTCTTTTTTATTTATTCTTTTTTTTTTTATTGTTCAACTGATAAAAGTGAGAAAGTAACCTAAAATTATTTTTTATAATGACTGTTTATATTTCTTTGTATTTTTTGTTTAAGTATCTCTGAGGCTCCTCAACCCTCATCTATTGATTTCTCTTTATTATTTTAAAGGGATTCGTCCTAGAATAAATAAAGTATTATTATTATACAATAAACTGCTAGATAAACGTTCAAATCTATACTAACCCCCCCCCCCCATAATTTTCGTACTTCGTTTGTTTTACCAACGGCAATCATGGAATAAATTTCTTTCCTGATATTGAAAGGTAATTTATAGATAATATAAACTGTGAAAGTTTATAGAATGGTTTTTATCTTCCTTTCTCTTTTGGTGCGGGCTTATTTATATATACTTTATTCTTACTTTAAACACCTTTGATGACGTTTTTTAATTCAAAAAAATCTATTTTATTAGCTGCCAATTAGACACAAACCCTCACATCCGTAAATCAGGGCAGGTTTTTATACAAAACTGCACATAGTTACTGTTAGCAAAACAAAACATAGTTAATGATGGCGAATTTAAAATAAGAAAAAACAGAGAGAAATGCATTATTTGGCGATGCTGCCTAAAAACATTAGTATAATATAATACACAGTACCCATCAATCCTTAATTGGACATATATAATAATAATACTTAATTTATTCTGGGACGAGTCCCTTTAGAATACAGAGAAGTCAACAGATAAGGGCTGAGGAGCCACAGAGATACTTAAACAAAAAATACAAAGAAGTATAAACAATCATTATAAAAAAATATATAAGTTACTTTCTCACTTTTATCATTTGAACAATAAAAAAATGAATAAATAAAAAAGAGAAAAGAAAACGATGTAAAAATAATTAAGAATGATATAATAGTTTACATACATATTTACAGGTATGTAGGGTATTGGAGCGACGGATGTTGGAAGGGATGGAGTTCCATAAGGTTGAGGCTCGGATAATGAAAGATCTATCGAAAGCAGTGGTTCGGTGGGCTCTTGTGTATAAATCTGAACGTATAGAGGATTTGAACTGAAGGAGCTCGGAGATATATGAAGGACGGCGGGATTGGATGGCTTGGAAGATAAAGGATGCCAGGAAATACTAACAACGGTAGGAAGAATAAAGCCACAGCGTCTTGCATAAAAAACGGGAAACAGAGGCATCCCTTCGGATTCCGAAGATGAATCGTACACAGTAATTAATCAAACGTTTTAATTTCGCCTTGAGATCGCCAGAGACACCCCCATATAAGTGACTAGGAACCTACTAGTTTCAAATGGAAATAGGAGGCGGAGGTAATTTAAACGTTTTAAAGAGGAAAAGGTAAGGCGGGAGATATTGGATACATGGTTTTTCCAGGAAAGTGTTTGATCAAAGGTTATTCCCAGGTTTTTGATGGTTAGGTAAAATTATTTAAAGTACAATATATCACCATTTTCTATTTTTCAAACAATAATCATCAATACACTAATTACAATAGACTTAAATATATTTTTCTTCCTAACAAAAATTATTTTTTATTTCCTATATACAATTTAATAATTCGTCTAATTTATTCCCCCTGTTTGACTCCTTCATTATTCCTCCTGTTTGACTACTTCATTATTCCCCCTGTTTGACTCCTTCATTATTCCTCCTGTTTGACTCCTTCATTATTCCTCCTGTTTGACTCCTTCATTATTCCTCCTGTTTGACTACTTCATTATTCCTCCTGTTTGACTCCTTCATCATTCCTCCTGTTTGACTCCTGCATCCTTTCCTCTCCAGTGATCTGCAACAACCGTTTGATCAATTAAGTATTCATTTTATTATACAATTCAATTTTATTTTTTAAATTTCTAATGGAATTCTGATTACCTTCTTTAAGAATGACAATTTAAAGCCTAAGTAATAGTTTGTTTACCGATTCCGATAAATGCCGAAGCTAAGCGATATTATCCGAAATCAGTTGTATGAATTTCTGTCTCAGGATGCCCTCAGGATTGAATCTTAAACTGTTTTTTATATAAGCAACCCAAAAACTTTTTCTTAGAGATGGACACCTATCGTCCCAGGTTTTGTTTTGTTTTATCTTTTGTTTTTGAATATTATTAAATATGAAGTGACGTTTTTTATTTAACTGTTTTAGTCTAACGAATGAGGATAGCCCAGCTTGGGTATATCGTTTGTTATTAGTTTATATAAACGATCTTTAACTCATCTTTTTTGTAAAATTACTACAATTGCTTATTTATTTCATTTTTTTTAATTTTTTAGTTTTATACCTGGTGGGCCTTAGTTGGTTGATATAACTTATATTATATATATATATTTTTTAACAGTTGATTATGAGGGGGTATAGTCATACAAATGACACTCCTAACTATACACAATGTTCTTATTAAAACGAAAAAAGAAATTATAATAAAATAAAAATATATGAATAATGCTTCTTAATAAAAGAGGGAAGTAAAATTAATAATAAAAAATAATGATATTGGTACACTTAAATAAAACAAACAATTATCTTCTAATAGTAAAAAGAAACAAGTTAATTTGAAAAAGGGAAGAGAGAAAAAAATAATAATAATGAATAAATAAATGAATAATAATAATAATATGTAGATAGAGGTAGTGTGACTATGAATTAATTTTATATTTATTAAAAATGTATAAAAGAATGTCCTGCAGCAGTCTGGGCTTCAGTCTTCGAGTTGAGGTTGGGTTTCCCAGGTTGCAGGTCAGTGCTTCTTTAACTGTCGACAACTGGGAGTGGAACTTCATGAACCGTTTTTTGATATATCCTCTATTGACTCCATTTGTAATTCGCGATGCAATTGGCTATTTCTTATGAACCAAGGAGCATTAACTGCGATTCTTATTATTTCATTTATTTCACAGGCTAACTTATTTGTACGGGGGTTGCCCCATAAACAAATAAATAAATTATTATTAACTTTGTCGGTTTTTCTCAATATTGCGGGTTGAGTATCTGAGGTGGGGGACCTAGAAGTCCAACCATCTTCATATTTTGTTTATTTATTTTTATTATTTTTCAAATATTTATAACCTTTCACATTATACATGCAGTGTCTAAGAGAACCGACTGTTCAGCACACACAAAGCATTCACGCCTGCCACTATGATCTTGGTACGACGCCATTGGTGGATATTATGATTGGAGTTGTGGTAACTCCCTCCAAGTGATACAGTTCCTTCAATTCAATCGCCAATTCTTGATATTTCCTTAGTTTTCCTCCCACAGTAGAGCTTATATTATTATCGTTTGGGATTCCGACATCAATAAGTTCTGATTTTTTTTTCTTAGATCAATAAACACGATATTTGGTTTATTATGGCGTACTGTATGGTCCGTAATTATTGATTCGTCCCAATAGAGCTTGAGGGAGGAGTCTGTTTGGGTGGTACTTGTAGTATGGGCAATTACAATTAACTTGTATTTTATCGCCAGGGCCTGATGCAAAATTTTGGCTACATTGTTGTGCCTCTCTAAATATTCAGTACCAGCCATCATTCCACATCCACCCGTGATGTGTTGGATTGATTCCACCGAGCATAATCGACACTTATCCGGTGCTCTTGCGTCTTTTAGCACATTTTTCCAATATCATGTCGTGGCAATCACTTCATCATGAATAGCAACCACAAGTCCGTCTGTCTCGGAGAATAGCCTTCCAGCTTTTAGCCATTTAACTGATCTTTTTTTGTCCATGGATGCTTCGTTCTCTCCCATGCAGAGACTTTCTTTTCCATTATTATTATTATTAGTTTGTTTAAAAAAATTATTAAATGTATTTATTACTTTATTTTCTGATATAACCTGAGTATTGACGCAATCACCTAATTATTAAAGATGTCACTAAGCACGAATTTTTAATATCTGTTCTAACTTGTGTTACCGTTGCCAAGGTGAAATAAAAACACTGGCGATATCTGCACAGACAAGGGGTGTTACGGTTGTCATGGTGAAAACAAAACACGAGCGATATGTTCAGACGAGTGGGTTTTGGTTTAGTGAAGGTGACAGTTTGATTTTGGAACACGTTACGATTGTTCAATGTGAAGTGGTAATAGTTTAAAGGCCCTCTGTCTTTACTGTTTGAACCGGAATATCACTATATGAGAAATGTTGTCATATATGTTTTGTTTTTCTAAATTATGGTGTTTTACTTCAATGGAAGGTAATTAACACTAGAAGTGGGGATATAGTGCAGTGACATTTCTTCAGCATGTCCTGGATAAGAGAATAATAATGTAAATATAGTTATTAAGGTTAAGTCAACCTATAAGTTTTAATTGTTTTATTAATTGATAAGAATTCTTTTTTTTTCCTTTTTCATTCTCTGTATATAGAT
>NW_027105456.1:621011-626324 GCF_000696795.3 Halyomorpha halys | reverse complement strand
TATTATTATTATTAAATTTTTGTACATATAGTTCTGCTGTTCTTTCTCTGCTTTCAACTTGTTAATTTACTTATATTTTATTTTATTTTTTTTGCTCACGGAATATTACGATAATTCAAGAGGTGGGTAGGTAACACCCCTAGGTTTTCTGTTATCTACATGTAAAGGTATTCGCCAGTGGTTATAATTCAACAATTGTTTACATAGGGGTATATTTTAGTTATATTGTGGGCATAATACTTCGGGGTTTTCGTTATTTCCAAGAAAAAATAACGTGGCACCTAAGGAGTAATTCTTTATTGTTTTATCTTTTTTTTTCCTTTGCGATTATATTTATTTTTTTTAAATTATTTTCCTTTAACTCACCCCCTTCTTCGCTGAGCGCAGGCAACTATAAACGATAAACATATAACTAAGGATAAATCAAAATTTGCGCTTATACTTGCTATGGAGTTATTTGGGTTTCGATGTAGGAGGAAAATGGAGTTTCCAGGAAATTTGAGGGAAAAAAGGAGAGCCTTATGATGAATCCAAAGGGCATGGATTAGAAGTGGAGGATTAGGAGCCAATCACTGACTGCCTTCTCGTACATTTTAGATTACCCTGGCGGTCATTCCTATTAACCTCAGCGTGAACCTGGGCTCCGTGGGTGTGGTCAATTCCCTTCTTCCCTTTGAAGGAAAGTAGCATATGTCACTACATTTATGTAAGTTTATCCTTGTTTTTAAACAACTTTGGTGATTCATAAAGAAAGAAGTAGTTTGTGAGTAGATAGTTCGGGATAAGTTAGTCAATAAAGGTATAAAATATTTTTAAAAAACTATTCAATGGTAGCTAACGTTTCGCTTCACTTTGCAGGGCTTCGTCAGAGCTAAATGAAAACCAAATAAAAACAATATAAGATGTGATGAGAGATATTCTTAGTTTAATTATATTATTTCAATTTCTTGAGACAAGGTAATTATTTATTAAATCAATCAAAAATTTTTATCCATTTTTGTCTCAACACTTTTATTTTTCACCAGTCCAACGTTTCGGCCATTCTAGCCATCCCCAAATACATGGCATACACTACCATATAACAAACTATTTATTGTAACCTAAATGGTTTGTTATATGGTAGTGTATTAATTGTGGATAATCTTATATAAGAAAAATTAAATATTAATGATATTAAATTTAAAAAAATAAAAAATACGCTTTTAACTTATAATAAAGAAAATGACCTGGGCAGAATAGCCTGCAAAAGAAACTTAAAATCAATGTGAGGAAGAAATTATATTGAAGATGTCCTTGGGGATGGCTAGAATGGCCGAAACGTTGGACTGGTGAAAATAAAAGTGTTGAGACAAAAAAGGATAAAATTTTTTGATTTATTTAATAGATATTCTTATTGTTCTATATTTACAATTTTAAAAAATGACTATCGATTATTAATTAGTTTCCTCTTCATTTATATTTATATATTTTAAATTAATTTGTAACTTTCCTTTTTCATAAATATTTTTGTATAATATTTTTACTCTCTTTGTATATGTATTCCAATTTTCCTAGTAAAAAAAAACAGCCCAACTTGGTTTCAAATTATTGGGGGAGGATGACCCCTCCCTCCTTAATCATACCCCAATTTCCTTTTTCTTGTAACATAATATAACTAAGGACTTGAAAGGTACATAATAGGTATAGCCTAGGCCTACATCAACATTATTAAACCTTATGTGACATGGCTCCAACCTCTGCACTTTCTCTTTGCTCCTCTTTGGAAAATATGAGAGTGAAATTAGAAAATTAGTCTTTATTCGGAATTTTTTTTTAAAAATGTAAAATCTTTTGAGAGAAAATGCAGTAGGCAATTAAGAAGGAATATTGTAAACGACAGAGAGCTCCTGTATAGAGAACCCCTGGACAATGGGTTTCATGGAGCAGTGTTACCAACCGCGGGCTAATTATCTCCCTTCTGACCCACATCGCGCCACAGTGTTTACTCATTACCCAGTTCCTGCGTGCCTCTGCGTCTGAGTCATTGTCAAACGCAAGGGCCTTTGACAGCTATAACGACTTCTCCAGCTAATATCTTTCCCAGAAGATCGTTTCACCCGATTGTTATATTGTATCCGACAGTTTTTGTTTTGTTTGTCTGATCAGAAAACTCGGTCCGATGCCGAAACTACCAAATATCCTTCACGGACCTGTTAGTCTATCCATCTACGCTCATTGTTTAATTTAGGTATTCCCCGGAGTAAAAATTGGGGGATATTAGCCAAATTAATTATTATACTGGTAAGCTGGTTTAAATTAAGGAATTACTTATAGTTTGCTGGTAATGATGGAGTGGATTGTATACAAAATAGTTACAATGTGGTTAGTTGGTTAGTGAGAAATTTGGTTTTCTTACATGAATGAGTTTAAATATTACAGTTTACTTGTGTGATGTTCTTGAGGCTTGAATGTTGATTCTTGTGTGAAGATGAATTTGAATGAAGGGTAAAAAGAACCAAGATTTTTTCCTCATCCTCCTGCCGCCGTCGCCTCTCTCGCCAGAGTGTACGGATTTACTCCCTTATAATTTATGAGAAGAGACCTTCCTGAAGAGTTCTGTCTCTTTCTTCACCTGTTCAGGTCAAGATGGCTTCTGTACTGGTACTATCCCTTTGTTTTGGGGACCAAGATGGCTGCCCAGGCTTCTTATCGCTTATCTTTGCCACGGGCGCCTTACTTAAACACTCATATAACAATATTGTAAGCTAATGACGTAAACCAATCCATTGGTTTTGTTGGTTATATTACTCAGTGAAATTCCAAGAATGTTTAGATCGTTTTGAGCTAATTTTATTACAAAATTCAACCAATTTCTAATTGCTATGTCTTAAATTGTTCAGATTCGGGGGTTCAGGGTACTCGACATTTTTTTCATAGGCGCCACAAACACTTGTTGCGGCCACAATGAAAAAATTGGGTAATGATTCCTTAGGTTTTCGTGATGGCGAACGAATTCATCAGGTATACTTTAACATTTTTTTGTCATTTTCAGACGTTTCAAACACGTTTTTGTGTCCGTGGCCACAAACAGTTGTTTGATTCAAATTATTTAGGTTTTAATAAAAAAAAATTAAAAATTAATGAACTTATTACAGTAATGAAAAACGTTTGGATCAGGTGCATTTATTGACCTTTTAAAATGGTTTTTAAAAAAAATTAATTTAAATATAATAGTCTATTAACGGTTAAAATTTCATTAACTAATATTCTTTCTCGGTAAATATGTAATATAAAATTGGTCTCCTGATGAATGACTAGATTAGTAAGTATGGAGCATTAAGGATTTTGAACTGTAAGGATTGGATTCGGGAGGAATTTGATGGTTTAGTGGAGCCCCAAAGCTCAACTCCGTATGTCTAGATAGGCCTTATCATATTCATGTAGATCAGTCTTTTGTAATGGATTGGCAATTTAGAGCGTTTGTTTAGTAAATGTTGTAATAATCGGAATCGACGAGCAGTTTCTTGTCTTTTTAGTCTTGTATGAGGATTCCATGTCAGTCGTTTGTCAAGGTGTAGTCTTAAGTAACGGATCTGTTCGAAAGGAATAAGTGGGGTATTATTAAAGGATACTGTAGGGCAAGAGGGTTTACGTCGAAGGGTAAATGTGATTTGGTGGGATTTATTGGAATTAATTTTAATCCTCCAGTTTTGGCACCATTCTTCAAGGGTGGTGATGTGGGATTGGAGGGTTTGGGATACAATGTAAGGATCATTGTTCACTGACAATAGACAAGTGTCAACGGCATACGTGGGGAGAATAATGTTAGGATGGGTTGGGATGTCAGCTGTGAAAACTGTATAAAGGATAGGAATTGTGCCTGTTGAATTGAGTTTCATTATTATATTATTATTATTGTTTATACGAATGAGCATAACATTGCTTATATATTGAATGAATTAAAGAGAAGGAAGAAACATATTGATGTAATGAAATAAGAAATACCGCAAAACAGGTTTTATTAAACTGAATTAAACACATGGTACATGTGACATGAACAATCATGACACAACCTTAATTTAAGGAAACCTATGATTATATAACAAGTGGTATATAAATACAAGCGGCACATGAATATATTTAGTGTATATAAATGATAGTATATCATATATCTAATGCTAGAGTTCACGCTGGGATAAACTAGTAATATTTGTTGAAGAAGGACGCAACGGACATTACATATTGAGTCCTTTAGAAATTTATATAAATCCTAAGAACATTTATATAGCCACAAAATAGTAGATCAATATATATTTTATAAATGTATCAGTTCTTTTAAACAGCGGTTTATTAAATAGAGAGATAAGAGGGAGTGGATGATAGAAAGTGCTCGGGACCGTGAATAGGCCAAGTTCACGGCAGCTACTCCTTCCACTTCTTGTAGTAAGGAAGACCTTGAAGGCCTCTTCTTCTTCTGGCATAGAGTTGACCTTACTTTGACTTATTGCGAACAAATCCCTAATAAAACGGATCATTTGTTGCTACAATATTTTTCTATTTTATATTGTTGGTTCCATTACAAAAGACTGATCTACATGACTATTATAAGCCCTATTTGGACATACGGAGTTGAGCTATGGGGCTCCACTAAGCCATCTAATTCCTCTCAATTCCAATCCTTACAGTCCAAAATCCTTAATGCTCCTTACTTTGTCACAAATTAAATCATCCATCAGGACTTCAATGTCCCATATGTTGCCGATTTGGCCAGAACCAGATACCATTCCTTCCATGATAAACTTCTCAAATACCCAAATCCACTTGTTTCTAACCTGGCTTCTCCTTCACTACCTAATAATCCTCCTAGACGTCTGAAAAGAAGACCTCGAGATCTTCTCCTTTAGAAATGTTTTTGGAGTTCTAACTAAGGTAATTATCTAAGGTAGATTATCCACATGTTTTTATCATGTCATAATATCACTTACAGCAAATTTACTTGATGTGTATATATGTATACAGTTGTAAATATCAATAAATAAATTATTAAAAAAAAATATTGTGGGTATTTAATATTAATATGCTTAAGGCAGAGCAGTAGATACGTGACATAAATATACGAGGAAATACATTTGAACAGGTAGATATGTTCAAGTATTTAGGTTCTACAGTAACTAGAAAAAGGCAGGAAAGGCTTGTCATTTTCAAACTAGAAACTGATTAGCTCACGACTTATGTCCTAACAATTTTTTTTAAAATTATTTATTTAATGTAATTTACAACTGTACAAAATAATACAATAGGTAAATATGTAGTATGTTTCATATACACTTGAAA
>NW_027105456.1:610261-617576 GCF_000696795.3 Halyomorpha halys | reverse complement strand
TGTGTTAGGGTGGGTTGGGATGTCAGCTGTATAAACCGTATAAAGAATGGGACCTATGATACTACCTTGAGGAACACCGGCGGACTGAGAAAAGAGAGATGAGTAGGCTAGATTATGATTTACTTTAAAGGTTATATCAGTGAGGTAGGAGCGGATTATAAGGAAATATGTTGGGGGTAGGAATCAAAAATTTAAACGTTAGAATTTACAAAACTATCCTTCCAACTTTATGGATACGAATCGTAGCTATCCTCTAACACTCGGAGAAGAACAGTGCTTTAAGGTTTTTAAAATAAAGTATTACGTAAAATATGCGAACGGAAAAAGGGTGAATTAACAGAATTTAGAAGGCTACATAACGCTGAATTGATGGAACTGCACCCAGTAAATACGATTCAGGTTATAACATTTCAATAAGGGGGGTTGACCGAAACGTAGATGGGAGGATTGCGTTAAAACTGATTTAGTAGATTTAGGTTAGGAGGGACTTCACTGGACAGACGTATGTAGAGAACGATTGGTGGTATCAGCATCGAACCTTCAGGTTTGCTGAGTCTTTTATATTTTATTATTATCACCATAAGGATTATTTTAAGGAAAAAATAAATTTTATGAACCATGTAGATACATCGAAAATGGCTCTGATATCCGAAAATGTTTCGAAGAATTCTCTCTCTATATATATATATTTTTTTTTTTCTGACCTCCTAGAAAGAAAAATAATAAACAATTAAATATATACAAATGAAAAGGAATGGATATAAGTTGGCAAACTAATATATCTTGTTTTGCCAGTGTGGCATTATAAGATAGGCTGCCGGGTCCGCTGAAGGCGATGTCATCGAAGATGGCATGAGTTTACTAGGAATAGGGAGGGGCTATTCCGGCTGGTGTTGACAATATAAAATATATATTAAACATACATATATTTTACTAATGAAATTTTACAATTCCAGTGCTTGATTTGACTCATCATAATGCATTTTATATTCCTCCTAAGATACAACGATATGCCCAATCAAGTTGCCTGGATTCCGTTTATACTCCATTATACGGATTAGTGATTCACATTAGCATATGCTATATTTTCGATGCTATGCTTAAACGGAGATTATCCTCGATCTTCGGCGATCCGATAAGAATCGCCCGAAAAACTGGCGACGAAACGGAACCTAAAAGTCTTCAGCCCGGATAATTAGCTGTTCTAATTCCTGTTGGCGATTCATTATCCAGCTATATCTAATTAGTAGTCTGGCTACGACGGCTTCTGGGTCGATGGTCTCTGGAATTAGCAACTATGCTACAGATTTCAGTTCTTATATCTCTTCAGTAAATGTGGTGTTTTTAATATTTATATTATATAATATTAATCGTTATAATATTAGAACATATTAACTAAGAATAGAGCCGATACTCGCACTCAAATTCTCAATTTTTTTTTTTTTTTTAATTTTATTTATTTATTGATATTTACAACTGTATAAAAATACAACAAGTAAATTTGATCATAATGACATACTGATATGATACAGGATGTAGAGAAACTACCCAGTAGTAGAACTCTAAAGACAGTTTACAATATAAGGTCACGAGGCCATCTTCTTTTCAGGCGCCTCGGAGGATTTAAAGGAATGGAAGAGGTTAGAATCTAGTGGGTTTGGGTGGTTAGGGAATTTATTATGAAAGGAATAATATCGGGTCCGGGCTAGATCGGTTACATAAGGAACATTTACGTCAGTTTTTACTATTAATAATTTAACGTGTTGTTGATAATTTTAGTTTTAATTTTGGTAGAACTCTAATGAAGTTTTTACATTAGCAGGTCTCGTGGCAATCCTCTTTTCAGGCGTCTCAGAGGATTGTCAGAAATGGAAGTGGAAGCAAGGCTAGAAACTAGTGGATTTGGATGGTTAAGGAATTTATAATGAAAGGAATGATACTTGGTTCGGGCTAGATCAGTTACATATAAACATTAAGGTCTTTATAGATGATTTTATTTGTGACAAAGTAAGGACTATTGAGGATTTTACGAAGGATTTTGGATTGTAAAGATTGGATACGAGAGGAATTCGAAGGTTTAGTGGAGCCCCAAAGCTCAACTCTGTATGTCCAGATGGGCCTTATTATTGTCATGTAGATCAGTCTTTTGTAATGAGTTGGAAGTTTAGACCGTTTGTCTAGTAAGTGCTGTAATAGTCGGAATCTGCGTGCAGTTTCCTGTCTTTTCAGTCTTGTGTGAGGATTCCAGGTTAGTCGTTTGTCAAGATGTAGTCCAAGACGAATCTGTTCTACAGGGGTAAGAGCCACATTATTAAAATATACTGTAGGGGAGTCGGCAGGTTTACGACCAAGAGTAAATGTGATTTGTTGGGATTTGTTGGCATTTATTTTTATCCTCTAATTTCGACACCATTCTTCGAGGATTGTGATATGGGACTGGAGAGTTTGGGATCCAATCAAAGGGTTATTACTAACTGTGAGCACACATGTATCATCAGCATATGTGGTAAGGATAGTGTTAGAAGTTGTTGGGATGTCAGCTGTATAGACGGTGTAAAGGATGGGACCGAGAATACTACCTTGAGGAACACCAGCGGATTTAAAATAGAGGGATGAATAGGAACCATTGCTTTCAATTTTAAAATAGGAATTTCGGGACCTCAGAAATGGGTGAGCATAATGTTTAACTAAAAGAAAATTCTTATTTCATTTATTTATTGAGTATTTACTTTTGAAGAATGACCCTTCACAATTACAAAAAAAAAAAAAAAAAACTAGAAACCAAAATTGTATACATAAAATTTTTTATTGTATATATTTTATTTTTTAACCAAGTGCATTAATTCTTCATCTATTTACTTTATTGTTATTTTTAATTATTTTTCTATTTGTAATGTGTATTTTTTTTTTAATTTTCCTACTGTGCCCGCAGTTAATAATAACCCATTAATTGCATCCGAAACTCTCCAATCCTATATCACAGCCCTTGAAGAGTGGTGTCGTAATTAGAATATTAAAACGAATCCAATCAAATTACATTTACTTTTCGTCGTAAACCTACCGACTACCTTACAGTACCCTTTAATAATGTTGCTCTTACCCCTGTCGAACAGATCCACTACCTTGGACTACATCTGGACAAAGGATAAATCTGGAATCCTCACACAAGACTAAAAGGACAGGAAACCGCACATTGATTTCAACTGTTAGAGCACTGACTAGACAAACGGTCTAAACTTCCAACTCATTACAAAAGACTGATCTACATGACTGTAATAAGGCCAATCTGGATGTACAGAGTTGAGCTTTGGGGCTCCACTAAACCTTTTAATTCCTCTTGTACCGAATCCTTACAATCCAAAATCCCTCGTAAAATCCTCAATAGTCCTTACTTTGTCACAAATAAAATCATCTATAAAGACCTTAATGTTTATATGTAACTGATCTAGCCCGAACCAAGTATCATTCCTTTCATTATAAATTCCTTAACCATCCAAATCCACTAGTTTCTAGCCTTGCTTCCACTTCCATTTCTGACAATCCTCTGAGACGCCTGAAAAGAGGATTGCCACGAGACCTGCTAATGTAAAAACTTCATTAGAGTTCTACCAAAATTAAAACTAAAATTATCAACAACACGTTAAATTATTAATAGTAAAAACTGTTAAATTATTATGTTACACTACAATTGAAATATTTTTAAGTCAAATTATTAAACCTAACCACTTTAACAATATTATTACTTTATTAAATTTATCATTATGTTTAGACCAAAATTCATAAAAACATTGTTACTCAGGTAATATGGTTATTTATAACATGGAATCTACAACATTCAAAAATACACAATCTTCCCACAGTGTTACTATGGAAGGAAAGCAGGAAAAAATTACTTTAACGATCTGTAAATCATAACATTCATTAAATAAATATTATCTACAATCAACTAGAAATCTTAAAATGTAATTAATACAATACAATCCTGCATTGAGTTCATGTCAAGTTGTAAATAGTGATGAAAATTCTATGTCCTAAAATTCAATATCTAAGGAAAAATAATAAGTTGTTAGTAATAGAAAAAGTGTCAAATGGTTAACTAAAGAAAAAAAAAATTCGAAGGACAAGTGCCAAACAGCACTACGTTATATATAACGCATACTTATATATATAATCTAAATTAATTTTACCAGAAATACTCGAATACCCGACAATAACCCACTAAGGTGAAAATATCGAAAAATCGGGTAAATATTAAAAATCGGTGTAACCACATGTTAAGAAAAAAAAATTTATATTCGGAGTATCCGTTATATCCAAACCTGACCCTCATTTATCAAAATATAAATTATTTATACTTATATAAATAATTGAACACATTTTTAACATTATTATCACGTTCGAAATGGTACGTGTTGTCCCTATTGGAATTATTATAAATAAAATTTTTCAAAAATTTACCTTGGAGATTTTTATAGAAAATTAAATTAGTGCCGTATGATATACGCGTATACTATGGATATATGGCTGTTAACAAGAAGAAAATGTCCTTTTCAAGAGATATGAACGCAGATATTTTCTCCAATAAGATCCTCTAAGATCGACAAAGGACTTGCTGACGCTCTTCAGCCGATGTCACCCCCTCACTTTCCTCCACTCATTGTTGCCTGATTTCTAGCCACGGGGGTTTCTAGATGATGAAGCTATGTCCGATGGCTGATTTATGGGAGTATGTGGGTGATGAAGGAGTTGCAAGTAATTATTGTCACAGCCGGTGGAGTCGGAGCTACTCAGTTTTTCTCTCATTGCAACTTACAGTTCGATCACTCAAAAACAGCATTGTAATACCAGTGACATAGACAAAAGTATTCTCCGAGAGCCGAACAGCCCTCCTGCATTTGACAAGAATTTTTACTTTTTTTTTTTTTAATTTATTTTTGTTATAGTTTTTTTTTATTATTTATTTAATGTAATTTACAGCTGTACAAAATAATACAATAGGTAAATATGTTGTATGTTTCATATACACTTGAAAAACTTGGGAAGGAACCACCCATTGGTGGTACTTCAAACATTCATTTAAATTAGAAGGACCCGTGGCCATCTTCTTTTCAGACGCCTCGGAGGATTATCAGGGATTGTTAAGGATGAAAGATTAAGAATTAATGGGTTAGGATGGTTAAGGAGTTTGGAATGAAAAGATGCATATCTGTTTTGGTCAAATCTGCAACAAATGGGATGTTAAGGTCTTTGTGACGTAATAAGGACCATCATGGATTTTACGTAGGATTTTGGATTGTAACAATTGGATGCGGGGAGAATTTGATGGTTTGGTGGCGCCTCAGTGCTCAATTCCATATGTCCAAATTGGTCTGATTATCGTAGTGTATACTAATTTTTTGTAGTGAATGGGAAGTTTAGAGCGTTTGTCAAGTAAGTGTTGTAGCAATCGGAATCTACGAGCAGTTTCTTGTCGTTTCAGTGTTGTGTGTGGATTCCAAGTATGTCTCTTGCCAAGATGGAGTCCTAAGTATCGAATCTGTTAAACAGATTTAGAAAAGATACTGTAGGACAGGAGGGCAGAGGTTTACGACGGAGAGTAAAGATGATCTGGTGGGATTTGTCAGGATTTATTTCGATTCTCCAGTTTTTACACCATTCTTCAATAGATGTTATGTGTGCCTGTAGTGTTTGTGATGCATTAGTTGGGTCGTTGTTTACAAAAAGTATACATGTGTCATCAGCGTATTGTTATAGATTTAAAAAAAAAAACAAATAAATTCAAATTATTTATTCGTTTTTATATTACTTTAATCATGTATATGTTCATCATCTGAAAATGCGCTATTTTCATTTTTAAAAATCTTAATAATAAAAATAAATAACGTACAAACATTACATTAGCAACTTTTCCGGTAAAATCGACAACTTAATTTAGTAGTTTTTTTACATTTTTTTCGATTTTTTTCAAAAAATCTCTAACGATTTTAATTATACTCAGTAATTCAATGTATCCTTAACCTTAAACTTAGCTTAACTTAACCTCTTAAAAATAATGTTTTATTTCATTTATAATAAACTATAGTTAAGTACTATGTAACTTATTTTCAAAAGAATTGAGCCATAAAAGTTGGCCCAAGAATTGTGATTTTGAACAATGACATTTCATTACTTCTGTCCATTATAGAGGGTGAACAATTTTTACAGTTTATAAAAATAGTGAGGGGTTTCATAATAGATGAATTCAAATGCATTAATTTTTTTCCTCGTTATCTGGACCTTATATAAAAATTGTCCACTAAGAGGAATTTCCGATATACAGAGATATTCGTAAAGAAAAGGTTCTCTGTATTATTTTATAGATTTATTAATTTTCTATCTATTATTCTTTACATTTGTTATTTTTAATACATGGTTAGTAGTAGAAACGCGAGCAACTTCAGTGATATAGATATAGGAGGAAATACGTTTAAACAGGTTTAAGGTAGGTTTAAGTATTTAGGTACTAAGAGAAAACGAAATTAATGAGGAAATAAAAGCAAGGTTGAAGGCGGGAAATGTTTGTTATTTTTCAATTTCGAAACTGCTTAGCTCGCGCCTTCTATCGAAAAACTTAAAAATTAGAATTTACAAAATTATTATCCTTTCCACTGTTCTTTATAGATGTGAGGTGTGGCCTCTTACACTAAGGGATGAACAGCGTCTTAAGGTTTTCGAAGATAAAGTATTACGCAAAATATTCGATCCGAAAAAGGCTGAATTAACGGGAGAATTTAGAAGATTACGCAACGCTGAATTAAGGGACCTACACCCGGTAAATATAATTCAAGTTATAGCATTGCGGTGTATAAGATGGGTATATAAGGTTGTAGAGCTTAGTAACGAGGGATCTCTAAAATGTTAATAAACACTGAACCAACGGGTAAACTTCCGAGGGGTAGACCATAACGTAGATGGGAGGATTGCGTTGAAACTGATTTAGTGGAATTGAGTGTGGAGGGGCATAACTGGAAGGATGTATGCAGAGAACGTTTGGTGCTATCGGCATCGAACCTTCGGGTTCATTAGGCCTTTGTTATTATTATTATTGTTATTTGTTATTTTTATATTTATTAAACTCTTTTTTTTATATATTGATATATTTCTAAAATTATCACTTTTATCTTTATGACTTTTAATGTAATGAATTTATTTTCTGTTTTCATATATATAGAGTGTTATTAAATTTTAATTGAATAGAATTATGGACAAGCATTTAGGGTTTTTATATAAGCTACAGCCTGAGTTAGCTGTTACTTCGATATTAGCTGACTCAGGA